>NC_048300.1:128577784-128737186 GCF_013100865.1 Trachemys scripta elegans | reverse complement strand
CCCCTTGTAAGTATTCTCACACTTCTTATCAAACTGTCTGTACTGGGCTAGCTTGATTATCACTTCAAAAGTTTTTTTCTCTTACTTAATTGGCCTCTCAGAGTTGGTAAGACAACTCCCACCTGTTCATGCTCTCTGTATGTGTGTATATATATCTCCTCAATATATGTTTCACTCTGTATGCATCTGAAGAAGTGGGCTGTAGTCCACGAAAGCTTATGCTCTAATAAATTTGTTAGTCTCTAAGGTGCCACAAAGTACTCCTGTTCTTTTTGCGGATACAGACTAACACGGCTGCTACTCTGAAACCAGAGAATATATGTGCATTGCAGGAAGTACCAAGAAGTAACAACAATAATACAAGTATGTGTTGGGAAGTGAGTGTGAAAGAGACTGTGTGTGTGTGTGTGTGTGTGTGTGTGTGTGTGAGAGAGAGAGAGAGAGAGAGACAGTGTGTATGTGAGAGACAGAGTGTGCATGTGTATGTGTGTTTGAGAGACAAAGTGTGAATGTGCGTGAGAGACTGTGTTTGTGCAGGGGAAGTGTATGAGAGAATGTGCACTGTTACTTTAAGCAAAGCAGTACTCACCAGTCTGAAAGCTTGTTCAGACACAGCAGCAGCCACCAGCATCTCCATCTTCCTCCTGAGCTCTGTCCCCTCTCCCCGAACACCACTCTGCAGAGAGAGGTACATGTGTAGGCAGAGAGAGGGGGACACCCTGACATCAACGTCCCCCCTCCTCCCCGCTCTGCACAGCAAGCAGGAGGCTCCCAGTACCAGCTGGCCAGGGGCTCCAAGGTAGAGGGCAGGAGCAGCGCAGCAGCAGAGCATCGGGGGGAGGGGCACCTGAACACAAGTCACTGTCGCTGAGGATGTGCACGGCTGTAATAATCAAGTGCGCACAACTTGACGGATTGTTGTGTGGCCTCGCAGGCATGCAGCTTAGAGGGAACACTGCCTAGCAACTTAACTCTACCAGTTACTTCTTTAAAGTCCAAACAATTTAAAAATGAGGTTGAAGGGTTTTTCCTAACTTCCCGACCTGTTCTACCTCAAACTATTTCCCATACATATACATACATTAAATGAATATTTATTCTTAATAAGAACTTAATCATGGGCCCAGATTTAAAGTATGATGGAAATCTCCTGGGAGCAATTAACAGTTAAAATTAATTCCTTCGATTACCACAGTAAACTAATGAATTGTTAAAATAAACCCATTTTAAATGTTATTTAAATCCTAATGTAATGGGTATGTCATGGCAACAAGAAGAGGACGGGGAAGAAAAGACTCCTTAAACTGGAGTCACTAAAACTCTTTTTAGTTAGTGATCAGCCATCAGTTAAAAAATCCCCAAATCCCTCTTCATATGTCTCTCTTTCAGATGTTTTTAAGTTTTTTCTTTAAGATTTTATCTCATCAATGTTTGTCCCTTTAAAATGTGTTTGTACTCTGAAAGGAGACTGTTTAAAATAATCTCATTGTAGGATTCCATGTTTATTGCCTCTAAATCAATACTTATGAAAGTTGTTTATTTGTAGTAAAGTGTATACTTTGGTTGCACCTTAACTACACCCGAATATAAGTCAGTAGGTTATCTAAATCAGAAGGGTCATTGTAACTCGTAAAGATGTGTGAGCAGGAAAGAACAGTTGGCTTTTCAGATCCTAAGGTGAGTTTTCAGGGTTGAGAGTTGTGGGGAAAATATCTTTTTATTGGTAATCTGAGCAAATTTGATTTGGAGTCACTGGCACACAATAACCATAGAAGCCCCATGATGCCATTTTTGGGGTTACTTTTCCAAATAAGGGTGTCCTTTAAACCCATGCCTGTGCTATTGTCTGCATTTAGATTCTGTTCGCACATCAAAATGTAGCACTTCCCAGAATGTAGTATTCCTGTTCATGTGTCAGTGTTACTTTTTATTTTTTCCAAGTGGAGTTCCATGATTGGTAGAAGTACCTGAATTTTAAAAGCTTTATTTGTAGCAAATGTTAACAGATGCCTCCTATGTAGAAGCTTGTACTGTCTGGCAAGCAAACTTCATAGTCATAGCACTAAATCCCCATGAATCAAGGTGTGTGTGTGTGTGTGTGTGTGTGTGTATGTGTCTTGTATATACACTCTTTCTGTCTAACTTTGGTTCATCGGGATTGAATGCAATCAATGGCAGTTGTGGCTGGGTATTGGAGGGCTAAAATGAACTCAGATTTTATAGTGAGTCTATCCTAGCTTGAGTCTATCCTAGCTTCTGCCATCATATGCACCTCTTGCACTGCAGCAATCCTCTCCAGTCCCCATTGAGCATGCTGTTATTGGGAACCTCCACTGGCACACAGGGTTCAGCACAGAAGATGGCACAATTTTGTGTTAAGTGTCTTTTAACTATTTACCTAACGAAAGCTGAACTGCTTTAAATAGATTGGTGTATTTTAAGCAGTACAACCCTCCTAGTGTGGATGCAGTGTGACAAAGTTCCTCCTCTACCTTGGTGGGTGCTGTGCTTATTGGTGGATTTTCTTGCCTCACAGATTCACCATGTGGGTCGGGAAACAGCCCAGAGACCTTCCCCTCTGGTAGAAGCCACAGTCCAGGTCAATTCCTCCTGTGTCTGATCAGGAGTTGGGAGGTTTGGGGGGAACTCTAGCCCACCCTCTACTCCGGGTTCCAGCCCAGGGCCCTGTGGACTGCCGCTGTTTAGAATGCCTCCTGGCCTACTTCCCCATAGCCTCCTCCCAACACCTTCTTTATCCTCGCCACAGGACCTTTCTCCTGGTGTTTGATAATGCTTGTACTCCTCAGTCTTCCAGCAATATGTCTTCTCACTCTCAGCTTCTCTTGCTCCCAGCTCCTCGCATGCACACCACAAACTGAAGTCCTTTTTAAACTCAGGTGCCGTGATTAGCTAGCCTGTCCTAATTGATTCTAGCAGTTTCTTAATTGGCTCCAGGTGTCTTAATTATCCTGCCTGTCTTAATTAGTTCTAGCTGGTTCCTGATTACTCTAGTGCAGCCCCTGCTCTGGTCACTCAGGGAACAGAAAACTACTCATCCAGTGACCAATATATTTGCCCTCTACCAGACTCCTGTACCCCACTGGTCTGGGTCTGTCACAGCAGTTATATTAGTGTAAAAGTGCTTATACCAGGGTAGTTTATTCCCATATGGGAAGGAGAGTAAGCTATACTACTATAAGGCATTTTTATAATTTATCCATGCTATGAGTTGCATCAGTATAACTATTTTAGTTAAGGGTGTGATTTTTTTTTCCCGCCAGTACAAAATTTGTATGTAGATTAGGCCTTATATATACATGACTCCCATTACTGTAGTATCAGAGTGGGTTACAATCTTGAATGTATTTCTTATTGAAATATCATGTCAGTGGTAAAGTGAAGTATTTGGGGCTAAAGGGAAAAACATCTGTCCACATGGAATTCTGAGCCAGTGTAAGTAATGGTGAGGATGGTGAGTGGGGGTGGAATGCAGAAATAGGATGGAGGGAGGTAGAAAGATGTTGCTTAAACAAAGGTTTCACGTCAGGGAGAGGGACCAAATAACAATGATTCGGTGCTTCTATAAACTGACGCAGTGTTTATCACCTGGCTGCTCCTGTTGTCGTAGGCAGAGATTATATGCCAAATGCTGCAAAGCTCCTGTATGCCCATATCCACACCATCAGACACAGAGCATCCAAGAGTGATAACTTCAGAGAGATAAAATGTGCAGAAATGGTGTTCAAAATATGGACATTTTTGGCCTTGTTGTCGCCCTGAGGCAGTGGTTGGCTGGTGCAGTAGTCAGGCACTAACAGCACACCCAGTAGCCTCTGTCCAGCAGTTTTGCAAACAGTTGAGAAATGAACTTATAACGCATACATGTTAGATTGAGATTCCCGATGTTGGTCTCCACAAAGCAATAACAGCTTCATGACTGTTACTTCTGTAAAATAGCAATGTGAATGCCTTCGACTTTTGATTTTATTACGGATGAGCTCATCCAACAAGTGATTTCTATTCAACTATCAAGGCAAATAAAGGGACAAGCAAATACTATGATTGTAAAGGTTTGCTTTTTTAGTGTAATGTGTAAAATATCAATACATATTAGGAACTTTGTCACAAATTTCAGGCATCGCAAAGGTGAAGTTTGGCCTTAGTAGGTAAGGTTTACGAACACGCTGTGCCTGACATTTCCTGCCACCTGTTTGTGAAAGTGTATGGTGGGTGTTAATTACATCCATGTAATACTTTGCATTTTGGTTCACCTGAAAGGTCAAAGTTGCATTCGCCTCCTTAGATGGCCAATAATTAGAAAGATAAACAGAACACCTCTGTACATCACCCTTCCACCTCTGTTAAATATTCTGTCACTTCTTAACCCTCAGCCATTGAATCAGGATTTCTCAGCACTAAGCATGAATGCTAAATGCCTTCATGCAAAGCTGTTCACAGATGATCCAGAACAACTGGTGCCAAAAGATTATAGTGAAGGTGAAATCCTCATATCAGATCAATTCCACTAATGTCCCTTGATAATAGCATCTAGTGGCCAAAGACTTGGGCATTCTAAATATAACAAATGATAATTAATTGTGCACCCCTTACTGAAATATTAAGCTGGATATTCTCAATATCCAAGAATATAATATCCATATATATTTAATCTTTGTTTTATATGTTGATAAAATATGAAACTAAACTATAAAGACATTAAAAATTAGCATATTTATTGCAGTTTTTATGAGACATGCTGCTGCAAAACACATAAAATCCTCTAGGATAAATCTACATCTGGTGCTGTCTCAATAACAGTTAAATTTACAATAGCGTAATATTTATAAAGGGTTCTTCTTTTAAAGAAATAGCTGAAGTGTACAGTTCCTTTGTTTGATATGTACTCTGTCATTTGCTGCTGGAAGCTACTGGTGCATTCCATCAGTGTGAACGTGAGATATGCGTATGCCTCCAAGAGTGTTAATTTTGAGAAATGAAATACCCAGTTCCTATAGTTCATTTTCTACTTCATCTAATTTTTTGTCAGTCCAAACAGACAGTGTATTGAATATATTTGTAATTGGCCCTAAGCATCACACATTTGGCTGCTCACATACTGTGTTAGGCACACTTTGAAACTTTCTATTTTTTTTCACACATAGATTTATCACTGGATTAAACAAAGCTGCTTTGCTTTTTTTTTTTTTTCTGGCTAGGAATGTAATTATTCCTCAAAGTTCAGAATGTTTTATTCTAGTCAGAGATTTAAACCCTGCTGCTATTTGCTGAGGTCACCATGGAGAAGTCAGTATTTGCCAGAAGTTAGTACATAGAGCTACAGGAGTACTCCCCCTTTTGTAGGCTAAGATAACTACTGGTATAAATGTGATAACTACTGGCAAATGGACATTAAGTGCATGCAGTCCTGAAAATGACAGGCCAGACCATAAGCTAGTGTAAATTGGCATAGTACCATTAAACTGATTTAAATTAAACTGATTGAAACCACTGAGGATATGGCCCAAAATGTGAATTCCTAGAACAAAACTTTGCTTTAAGCTCCACACTCTAGATCCTGACGGCAATATCCCGCTATATATTTGCATGAAATTCCTATTTACAGCAATAGGAGAGCTGATTTCTCTACAGACTTGTGACGGGTTGGATCACAGAAACCCCCTTGGGAGCTGCCACCTGATGTGCAAAGACTACCCCTGCTTCTGTTTTCCCTGCCAGCTCAGGACTCCAGCACCCTGTCTTGCTAAGCCAGACACTCCTGTCTGGCTTCAGACACAGATCCAGGGTCTGAATCACCTGTCCCAAAGCTGCAAGTTTACCTGAAAACAGCTCACAGTAGTGCGCTTGTCTTTAGCACTCAGATGCCCAACTCCCAATGGGGTCTAAACCCAGATAAATCCGTTTTACCCCGCATAAAGCTTATGCAGGGCAAACTCATAAATTGTTCGCCCTCTATAACACTGATAGAGAGATATGCACAGTTGTTTGCTCCCTCAGGTATTAATACATACTCCGAGTAAATTACTAAATAAAAAGTGATTTTATTAAATACAGACAGTAGGATTTAAGTGGTTCAAAGTAGTAACAGACAGAACAAAGTAAGTCACAAGCAAAATAAAATAAAATGCGCAAATCTATGCCTAATCAAACTGAATACAGATAATCTCACCCTCAGAGATGCTTCAGTAAGTTTTTCTCAGACTGGACACCTTCCAGGCCTGGGCACAATTCTTTCCCCTGGTGCAGCTCTTGTTGCAGCTCAGGTGATAGCTAGGGGATTCTTCATGATGGCTTCTCCCCCTCTCTGTTCTCTTCTCCCCTTTATATATCTTTTGCATAAGGCGGGAACTCTTTGTCTCTCTGGGTTTCCACCCCCCCTCACTGGAAAAGCACCAGGTTAAAGATGGATTCCAGTTCAGGTGACATGATCACATGTCACTGCAAGACTTCATTACTCACTTGCCAGCACACACATATACAGGAAGACTCACAGGTAAATACAGCCATCTGCAGACAATGGGAGTCATCAAGATTCCAAACCATCATTAATGGTCCACACTTTACACAATTACAATAGGCCCTCAGAGTTACATTTTATATTTCTAGTTTTAGATACAAGAGTGGTACATTTATACAAATCAGATGATCACACTCAGTAGATTATAAGCTTTGTAATGATACCTTACAAGAGACCTTTTGCATGAGGCATATCCCAGTTACTTACATTCACTTATTACCGTATTTTCTCTAAAACTATCTCAGTTACATTATATTGACTTATCATCAAGTTTTTATAAAACCATATAGACTGCACAACGTCACAAGACTCATGATACTGGAACAGAGAAATGCTATATAGATCACAGAGCTGACGCTGACTCTTACTTGTCTCAGTAGTTATAAGAAACATCAAACCTTTCAGCTTGTGAAAAGTAGAGGAGAGATAGTGATAGTTAGGAAGGTGGAGATGAAACCTATGTTGATGAGGGCAATAGAGGGAGGAAGTTGGGGGTCCCTCTGAAGATTGTAAGAGATGGAATGACAGGTTTCCTGAAACATTTGAGTCAGTAGCTACTTCTGTGTGAGAGAAATCCTTTTGTAATTCAGGCCCATCTCCTTTGAGTGGGTCTGGGAAATAAAAGCAATCACTTACCATTACCTCTATATCCCATTGTTTTTACTATGGGTTCTCAAAGTGTTCGGACAAATTTAGCTAAGTCTCTAAACTTTAGGAGGCATATCAGAGCTGAACTTCCAAACCTTCGAGGTTTGCCAATAACTATTCCAGATAAACCTATTATAAGGAGAAGAACTGTACCAGATTTGTTTACACAGTTCTTTGAGCTGCTGTTCTTTGAATTTAATTATAAGATTTGAATTAATACCCTGCTACTGTATATATGGCTCTACCACACTCTATTTTCTTTGGTTTGATAAACTCAGCATGATTCTTAAAAGCTGTTCATCTCTTGGTTAGTCCATAGGATAAATAACTTCCTCTTCTTCCTTTTATTTTAATTCTTTGACTATTTGATTGACATAATTACCACTCCTTCCTAATACTAAGTGGCACATTTTCCTTCCTCTCTGGCCGTCCAGACATAATATCTATTTTGAGTGCTGTAAGCACAGTGTCTCTATGAGTAGTTCTCTGTATCTGTAAAAGCTACCTGTGTGTCACACAAAGGAATTCTGCTTGGCTAAGAGTTGGGTGAATAATTGATTTAGAAGTTAACATCAAAATAAAAAGTCATAAGACATGGTCCTGTTACTTAAAAAAAAAAAATTGAATTTTGAGTTGACCGAAAAGAACAACTATTCTTTTTTTCTTGGCAAAATGAAAAGTCATTTTTTTAAATTTGAGTTAAATGAAATGTTACATTTGACCCAGAATGAAATATTTTCGGATTGGAGGGATAGTCTTTATTTTGTGATTTTTTTTAAGCATCACTTAAATTTCAAAATGAAATATCATTTCACAACCAAAAGTCAGTATGTTTCATTTAGAAAATATTGAACTGAAAAAGTTGCAACGTTTCAGAACCTATTGTCCTCCATTTTTATTCAGCTGAACCTATTGGCTGAATTCAACCTGAGTTTGCAAATAGTTTTTTTGACCAAAAAAATGCATTTTTTGGCAAATAAATTTAACTGAAAAAATATCCAATCCTCCTGTTATCTTCTTTTAAAACCATAACTTGAACATTGTATATGGGGTCCCAGACAGTCAGGTTTTCTATTGTGGCTCTTGTACATTTATTAGCAGGGGACACTGAGCAGCAAACCAATACTGACCTACTCATGCTGCTGTTCTTAAACCAACTGCCTCCCTTCTCAGCTTGAGTAGAATCACTACGGGGTCGTGTTAGGAAAATTGCACTGAATGTACATTCCATTTCTGTATAGAATGATTGTGTCACTCAATGATTGTGTCAATAAATTCTGCATCTGAGACATTTAATCAGCTGTTTGAATCTCATCAGCATGCCATCTCTCAACTGAACTTTTTTTGTTTTAGATGAATTTTATTTTGTGTATTTTTTTTTTTCATTTTAGAAATGTACCAAGCTCAAAGAAACCCCATAAGCACTAAATACTTGAATGCTGACAATTCCTTTGGGGATAAATCCTGGAACCATCATGCTGCCCAAGAATATGGGCCATGCACAAAGTGCTACTCAAAGGGTTGCAGGGAAAGAATCCTCCCCCAGGTCAACCTCCCACCAGAGATGCCTTGTATTGCAGTCTCACTTGGGGCCTGCTCCAAAGCCCATTAAAGTCAAAAGACTATTTCTGTTGACTACAAGGGGATTTGGATCAGGCACTTAGTTCTTATAGCTCTTGTCCCCTCACCTCTATTCAACTCAGTCCTGAAATATTGCAGTGGAAAGGGACCTGTGATAATTCAATATAATGTCAGTGAATTTGGATTAGGAGCAGCATTATTGAAGAATAATCAGCCTGTAGAATTTTGCCTATAGGACACTATAACAGCGCAAAATTATGCTCAAACAGAGGAAGAATGTTTAGTCATTGATTTTGCATGCACCAAGTTTGAACAGCGTCTCCTGGGATGGGAACATATCCGTGTGGACACAGACCACAAACTTCTGGAATCCATCTTCAAAAAGTCTTTGTTGTCAACTCCAAAACACTTCCAAAGAATTGTAATAGAAAATCAAAAATATTGTTTGGATGTATAGTACAAAAGAGTCTCTGAGTTTATTGCAGATATTTTGTCCAGAGCAGTAGTGCCCAAATAAAAATGACTGCTGAGGTCCTGGATTATGAAATCCTCAACATATGCCAAAGGGGAAGAAGCTTCATCAAGAAGTTGAACACATCAACCAGGCAGACACATAGGTGGCTTTTGCGAATACAAAAACCTACCCAAACAGACATTGTGCTTCTAGCACTCAAAACGGTTGTTATGACTGGATGGCCAGAGAGGAAGAAAAAGGTGCCACTTAGTATTCAGGAGTCCTGGACATAAAGAGAAACAACTGAAGTACAATATGGTGTCATTTATAAAGGCAATGGGGTCATATTACCCAAAGACATGCTAGAAGGCATAGGCTAGAGTCATTGGTACTGACACATGACTAGGCCAGACGTGTCCTATGCTGGCCAAACATGAACAAAGAGGTCAAAGATTTTATAAGGCACTGCAGTACCTGCAATGAATTCCTAACAAATCAACTCATGAGGCACAAAATATCTGATCAGCTGTGGAACAAGGTGGGCATGAATTTATACATAGTGAGAAATCAAGTATATCTTCTGATGGTTGATGATAATTCAGGTTATTGAGAAAGAGTTCCCTTATATACATCAACAGAAGCTCTGTTATTGGTTGTTGCAAAACGCTCTGTTTGTCCTGCATTGAATTCCAGAGACTTATTACTGATAATGGACCTCAATTTGCCTGTCCGGATTCTTTCTTCCTATAATATTATTACATAGAAACTATGTAATAAGAGTGTTCTGGCTGTATATTTTTAGTTAGTTAGTAGATAATGCTCCAGTACATGGCACTCAAGAATCTACAGCATTACTCAGCGTTTTTGTCAGACCAATAAAAGTTATTGTGCATTGCAAATGTCTTCCAGTGTGTAGCTCTTTACATTGATGCCTAATCTGCTGTGCTTCTGGAGGAGTGCTGAGTCCAGAGCTAGTTCCTAAATTCTTAAGCTGAACTAGTTAATTTTGATGATTTCCATAACTTTTACTCCAAATTACTCTTTCATATTATCTTCAGTACCTTTCATATTGATACTGTTATGGCAGTTATCACCAGATAGAGTAGTGACATATAGTCTTACAAGTTCTTTTTGTTACATGTCAGCATTGTTCATTCTTCAAAGAAATGCTTGTCGTCTTGTTCACTGTATAATGTAATATCTTTTTGGGTGTGCTGTGGCAAACAGCAAGGGAGTTTGCTTTCTGCTTAATCGCTCAAACTAGAGTCAATTCGTGAGGCAGTTTCTCCTTGGGTACTGAGCATTGATAATTAGTCTGAGACCCCTGAAAGAGAGGATTGCCTGCATGCTATTTGTGACCACCTCGGTTCAAGAACTAGCAAATACAATGTAAAATGAAGAATTTACACTAAGAATATACTACAGTCTGTCACTGATTTCTCCTCCAATGGGAAACCAACCTGCAAGTCCTTGACATTTTCTTCTGCTCATTAGAGGGATACCAATATGGTGCAAAATCCCAGTGGTTCCAGCAGTTATTTGCACAGTATTCTTTATATATTAATGGTTCAAGCCAAGTTTTGCAGCTAATGGAAATTAGGTAGTAAAATTTCAGCCAAAGATTTTAGAGCTATTTAAATGCAAAGAGTTATTGCAGTTGTTCTTTCCATAACATATCAGATGTGTGTTTATAAAAAAAAAGTACAAGAGAGACCAATTCTGCACTGACAGAGAGATGGTCAACTCTAGATCAGTGCTTCTCAAAGCCGGTCCGCCGCTTGTTCAGAGAAAGTCCCTGGCGGTCCGGGCCAGTTTGCTTACCTGCCGCTTCTGCAAGATCGGCCCTTCACGGCTCCCACTGGCCGTGGTTCACTGCTCCAGGCCAATGTGGGCTGCGGGAAGTGGTGGCCAGCACATCCCTCGGCCTGTGCCGCTTCCCGCAGCCCCCATTGGCCTGGAGCGGCGAACTGGGGCCAGTGGGAGCCGTGATTGGCCAAACCTGCGGATGCAGCAGGTAAACAAACCGGCTTGGACTACCAGGAGCTTTCCCTGAACAAGGGTGGACCGGCTTTGAGAAGCACTGATCTAGAGTGCATCTAGTCGGATGTTGCATCTGATGAAGTGGACATTCACCCACGAAAGCTTATGCTCCAATACATCTGTTAGTCTTAAAGGTCCCACAGGACTCTCTGTTGCTTTTTACAGATCCAGACTAACATGGTTACCCCTCTGATACTTCATAGAATCATAGACTATCAGGGTTGGAAGGGACCTCAGGAGGTCATCTAGTCCAACCCCCTGCTCAAAGCAGTACCAGTCCCCAACTAAATCATCCCAGCCAGGGCCTGACCTTAAAAACCTCTAAGGAAGGCGATTCCACCACCTCCCTAGGTAACCCATTCCAGTACTTCACCACCCTCCTAGTGAAAAAGTTTTTCCTAATATCCAACCTAAACCTCCCCCACTGCAACTTGAGACCATTACTCCTTGTTCTGTCATCTAGTACCACTGAGAACAGCCTAGATCCATCCTCTTTGGAACCCCCTTTCAGGTAGTTGAAAGCAGCTATCAAATCCCTACTCATTCTTCTCTTCTGAAGACTAAGTAGAATGGAGGCAGGTGCAGTGCAAGATTCCTCAAACTGCTCTTTCAGTGTGCCTCACTCCTGATGTGGAGGAACTGCTTCTGGGGGTAAAAGATGGGCCAGCACCATTGCCTCAGCAATACTTGGCCTCTCTGTGGAGACTGCCAACAAATGTATTGTGTGTGTGGTGCAGGAGAGAGCTGTGTGGTATTTTTATTCATTATCCTACTTATCCTAATCCTAATTATCATTATGACATTATCCTACCTGAATGCAGAGTTAAATCAAAGGAGGCTATAAGGGAGAAACTAACAGGAAACTAAACAGTGACAAAGATAAAACAGTATGATAAGAGTCCTGTACACATATTTCCCCTTACCTACATCTTAATCTTTCCTTGAAAGCATTTGTAAATTCCTCTCAGTCCAGCTAACCACCATCGTAGGCATCCTTCCTTGCTCATGGCATGCTCTCTCTGTCCCTGTGTTTCAGTCAATCTGAATGTCAACTTCTGTCTGACAACCCAATTCCCCCACCCCTGAGGAATTTACAGATGCTTTCAAGGAAAGATTTAGAGCTAGGTAAGGAGAAACATGTCTATGGGACTGTGTTGTGTTAGCCCTTTTCTCTGCATGCTATGTACTTTTGGGTTAAAGAATAAATAATGGTTTGTTTTGAAGAAGCTGTTTTTTTGTGAGTCACTAGTCAGCCACTGTCACAGGCTTCCAGAGGTTAAGAGCTTACAGGTGCCGTACACCAGTGGGCCTGTTGGGTTACCACGGTTGGGAACCAGGAGGCTGAAGCCCAGAGAATCAGTCTAAGCCTTGTTAGATCATGTGGTTCCACCCAGAGTGAGGTTCAGGAAGCCAGGCCCATCACCTGAGGGGTGCACTAAAGATGGACTAAAAGGTGTCTAAGGCACAACTCGCCCACTAACTGTGCTCTTGTGATGTGGACACATCTCCAATAGAAACAGTACTGAAACACCAAGTTATTACACATAAGCCTGCTGCTCTGCAATAAATTTTATCTTGATTTTTCCCTATGAAAAGCACAGGAACTCATGGAAGATTTTACAAGCAACCCTTTAAAAACTAAATACTCCATAGAAGCTATAGTTAACATGACTGATGAGTTTGCTAATGTAAAACCTACTCCTGCAAGCCCTCCCAGAGGCAGGTCTGCATAAGCTATAAATAGAACAAACTGTACTTATGTTATAAAATGTTGTGATTATTTTCTTGAGTGTTATTTTCTGAAAATGTGTAGAGCACTTCAGTGTGAAGATACAGTGACTTGCCATATCTGATGTTGCAGTCTGCAAACAACTCATCTGGTAACAGTCAAATGAGTAGTAATGATCCAAACTGCCTGGTGGTCAAACTAATTCATCTATATCTTATTCTGACCTGGCATTGGAGCACATTCATGATTTTTTTTTTGTATTGTTCTAATTACTACCCCATCACATGGATTATAGGTGGTCATAATAGCTGCCATTGCAGAAAGAATGCACATTATGAATACCATAGTACTACATTTTTGATAGTTGACTCTTATAAGGCAGAGGTTTGAATTGACACAAAATATCAATTTTCAAAGACTTTCAGCAGTCTTATTTGGTCATTTTGTTTTCCATTAAATTGTATTAATATAGGACTGCAGCACTGGGCGCTTAAGTTATTTTTTGTTTTGGAGTTACTATACTATGTGATGGTACCTCAAATTGCAAAATTATTGCAAGTTAAGGCATGAGGAGACTTTTAATTTAGAGGGGGTTTTACATTATGATGATTTTTTAAAGCACTTCTCTAATTGTAAACCACTTTTTGAATAAATTGAGTCTTGCAGAATTTATCTCAAAAGCTGTCACAGCACTGGTACCCTGATAAATTTCACGGCAATAAAATGTCATTAGCAATTTAACCACACTGAAAACAAATACAGTACAATAAAAATACACCAAGCAGACATGTTGATAATAGAAAAATGGATATTAAACAGATTAAATGTGGTACAGACTTAACTATACTGCAACGTTCATATAAAAACTGACATTACCGACATTCTGTTTTAATGCACAATTTGACATAACCCTGTAACAAGATATTACACTGTACTTTTAAAATAAAGATTATAAACCATATAAGCAAAGAGGTTCATAGTGCAGAGTGCCTTGATTTACTTACTTAGGTGAAGGCATTGCAAGGATCTCAGAACAGTAGGTTTTCTTACTATATAGGCTGTGTATATCATGCAATGACCAACCAAAAAACCAGAGAGAAAACTTCTTCCATTCCATGATTTAAAGACTCTTAGTACTTAATTTAAAAATGCTTAGCTATCCAAGTTTGTCTGCCTTTCTTTAAAACATTACAACAAAAATATTTATTATGGGCAGGGCTGGTAGTGCCACCTATTAAGGTTGCCTGATACTTTCTGTTATAAGACTCTCCTTTCAGTTGCATATAAATTTGCCAAACTGTAATCATTTGGACTAAAATTTTCCATGCTGGTCATCTGCCTCAGGCTGGACTTATTTTTATTTTATTTTATTTCAGCCAAAACTGTTTTTAATCATTTCCATAAATGAAGCTAGGAGAAAATATGTTTTTTAACCCATGCTAAAAGGGTTATTCTGCTGACCTTTACTTTGAAGCACCCCCTCATTCTTTGGGGCAAGTACTTGAAATTTAGTGGTGTTGGTGAGTAGCTTTTATGTCTGGATGGGAAAAAGCATATCTAAGTCTGGCCAAGTTATAAGCCTTTGAAAACTCACCATTTGCACATGTTCAGTACAGAGTTCTTTAATTTAGCAGTTAGTTTCTGAAGATTCCATCCTCACTGAACATGCTCCATCCCTACACAACTCCTACATCTGACCAGATCCATCCCCTCAGACTGACTGAGCAGGCTTATTCTAAAGCCCGACTTTCCCTGTAATAGCTGCTGCTAGCTCCTTTGGGCTAGGCTAGTGTCAGGCCCCAGAACTGCGAGTCTGTCTCCCAGTGACCACCCCTGTTGGCACCCAGGCAGCATGGAGAAGGAAGACTTCAGATCTGGATGCACAGGAAACCAAAGGTGGAACACTGAAGGGGGAAAGGAGCAGATTGGGACAAGAAGCCTGGTGAGACTGGGACTGGAATGGGGGAAGAGAAACTGGGATTGGCTAGGCAAGGAGACTAGGTCTGGGGCCTGGGAAGAAGAGGAGGCAGGGACTTGCAGCCAGGGTTGTGGGGAGGGGAGGCTGAGACTGACTGAGTAAGAAGCTTGGAACTGGAAATTGGTGAGGGAAATCAGGGGGCGGGGGACTGGGAAACCTGTTGGTTGTTGGGGACACAGATTGGACAAGGAGCTGCGAGCGAGGAAAGAATTGCACTGGCTGGACAAGGAAAGCTGGACTAGGAGACAGTGCGGGAGGGGGAAAGGGGACGGGGACAGGAGGGGAGACAGAAGACAGAATTGTTGATTTCCTCATGGGATTTTCTGTGGCACTCCTCACTGTAGCATCCAAATACTATTGAATATTAATGAATTTCTACAACACCCTCCTGTGAAGACATGGGCTGTGATTTTCCCTCCACAGAAAATATTAATACTTTTCATGGCAGAGGTGTAGGAAAACGAGGATATGTCACAGAAAGGAGGGGAACCTGTGGGGGGGGGGAGTTGGACAGTGAGCCCGCCCTGCATTCATAGTGGCAGTTCCTGTCCTGCAGGGCTAGCCTTGGCTCCCTGCTTCTGGCATTGTGACTGGGCTCAGACCTCTCATGTTTGGAGTGTCTGCCCCTCTATCTTCCTCTGCAGAGGGCTGGACACACCAAACCTGAGGGGTGCTGCAACCACGTGGGCCAGGCCACAAGACCCCAGCGGATAGTTGCTTCCATTGCAGGGGTCACATACGTCATTCAAATTCACTATTATCATGAACTCCACACCAAAATCGTAGCCAGGTTACTATTACTCTCATTTCACAGATGAAGAATTTACTTACAGAGAGAGTAAGGTCAAAAGGGTCCAACCTATTTTGTGTGCCTAGTTTGAGATAACTAGGACTTGATTTTCTAGAGTTCTTAGCATTATATCACACTTCATGTTTTCAAGCACAGCTCCCATTGACTTCAGTTGCAGCTGTGAGTTCTCAGCACTTTTGCACATCAGACCTCAGGGCAAGGCCGTCCTCAGGTATACATAGCATATGCAGCTGCATAGGGCACCCTAGGTCTTAGTGCCTCTTCCTAGCCCTGTTCTGACCCTTCCTGCAGGCTTCCACCACTGCTGGCTGCTGCAGCCTGGTGAGTCTTCCTCCCGAGGGGACCTAGTACTTAAAAGTGAAAAAGCCTTCCAGCCTGCCAGACCTATTAGTTCAACATTGAAACTGATAAAGAGCCATTCAAGTGGTAATGAAGCCATTTAACAGGCATTTGCCAACCCCCAGGTATATACTGTCATTTTCTGAATTTACTGACAAAAACAGTTGTGCATTACTGTAATATTTACTCAGAACATGTTAATCTACAGGACCTTAATTTAAAATTTGCTTTAAAAATATTTCATTAGTGTATTGATTAAGATTATAAAATCACATCTCTAAAGAATCCTTGCATAGATTTTTAGATGCACAATCTGAGTATTCATCTTTAGCCTTAAATGTGTGGATCTTCAGACATACAGTTTTTTAAATAAATCCTTCAAAAGACCACCCTTATCTAAAATACACATCTAAAATACACATGCGAGCCCTGTTCTGTTTGTCTCCCAATCATTAATTCCTCCTGCAGGATGAAAGATTAAGAAGTTAGGACCTTTATTCTTCTACCCATCCTGCTAATGATTACACCCATGACATGACACAGAGTTTTGAATTGTGCGTAGACAACTGGCATTATGTAACTTTCTGCTATGTTTAAGTAATTGCAGTTTCCAAATATATTTCATGTTTTACATGAACCAGAATCATGACAAAAATATAGCAACTTTCTTGTTCTTCAGATACACAAATAAGTTCACAAATCTGTGTTTATCATCCAAATATGAGGAAGGATGGTCTAGGTTTCTGTGGAAGCCTGGGACTCAGGAAACCCGTTTTAGTTCCCTGCTCTGTCACTGACTTCTAATGTGACCACTTAGTCTCTCTGTGCTTCAATTCCCCATCTGGAAATAGGAATAATAATAGTTCCCTATCTCACAGGAATTTTGATAGGGTAAATACATTAACGATTGTCAGATTCTCAGATACTACAGTAATGGGGGCTATATAAGATCCTCAGATAGATAGATAGATTAGATTGGATAGATGACCTGATTTTCAGAAGTGCTGGGCATTCCTAATCCCACTGAAGTCAATTAGAGGTCTAAATGCTCATCACCACTGAAAATCAGGCACTTTTATTTAAGTATCGAAGTGTGGATTCAGGAATCTAACTTTAGGCACCCAAATTTGACAAATGTGGCTTATGTAGTTAAATCCCCGACTTCACTTTAAATGTAGAAAATTACCTCAACCTGTTATACTAAACATGCTAACAGAAAGCAGCCTAAGAGAGCATTTACAGTGAGTACATTTTCATAGACAAAGAAATAACTTGAATGCAGAATCTTGGTGGTCAATAAAAGAGTATCTGAGAAATACAAAGAGCTGCCCAGAGGATGACAAGCTTTTTATGTGGAAATTTTTGATGTTTTGAAAATTGTTTTCATTCTTCATTGGAATAAAACCAAAACCTTTCAGATGTTTTCACAAAATGGAATATGTCAAAATGTCCATTTTAAGATTGAAACGCTGGGCTTTTTCATTCAGGTCTCTTACACTGTCTCTGCTCAGAAGTGACCCAGAGAATCCTGGACCCAAGACATCTTCCTGACAAAAACTCAGTCAAAACCAACACATCTCTGCAAAACATGAAAAAGTACACTTCAGCAAAATTTAATTTCACCAGAAAGGTTCCAAACAGCTCTAGAAATAACTCAACACATGAAGTTACAAAAGTATTCATCCTTCAAGAAGCATACAAAATCTAGGAGGTGAAAGTGAGATCAAGAAGCAACTTTGCACAGCAGCAGATGAAATGACATAGATACACACACTGAATTTTTCACACTTTCTTAGACATATCACACTTTGTCACATATCATCCTTATTTGTTCATTTAAATAATCACATACACACTTTTATAGGATAATGAGGTGATAAGGAATAACCAGCATAAATTTGTTAAGAACAAATATTGCCAAACCAGCCTAATTTCCATCTTTGACAGGGCTGCTAGCTTAGTGGATAGGGAAAAGCAGTAGACATGATAGATCCTGATTTTAGTAAGGCTTTTGACACCGTTCCTCATGACAATCTCATAAGCAAACTAGGGAAATGCAGTCTTAATGAAATTACTATAAGATGGGTGCACAACTATTGAAAGACTACATTCAAAGAGTAGTTATCAATGGTTTTCTGTCAAAATCTCTCTCTCTCTCTCTTGCACTTATGGCAGCTGTCAAACTGAGAGGGCATATCTAGTGGGGTCCCACAGGAGTCAGTCCTGGGTCAGGTACTATTCAATATTTTCATTAAACTACTTGGATAATGGAGTGGAGAGTATACTTATAAAATTTGCAGATGACACCAATGGAGATAGAGGAGTTGCTAGCACTTTGGAGGATAGGATTAGAATTCAAAATGACCTTGGAAATTGGAGAATTGGTCTGAATTCACCAAGGTGAAATTCAATAAAGATAAGTGCAAAGTACTTCACTGAGGAAGGAAAAATCAAATGCACAACTACAAAATGGGATCTCACTGGCTAGGTGGCAGTACTGCTGAAAAGAATCTGGGGGTTATAATGGACCACAAATTGAATACAAGTCAACAATATAATGAACTTCCCAAAAGGGTAATATCATTCTGGGGTATATTAACAGGAGTATTGTATACAAGACCTGGACAATAATTGTCCTGCTCTACTTGGTACTGATGATGCCTCACCTTGAGTAGTGTGTCCAATTGTGGGCACCACACTTTAGGAAAGATGTGGACAAATTGGAGAGAGTCCAGAGGAAAGAAACATAAATGATAATGACCTACAAGGTAATGTTAAACAGCTGGGCATATTTAGACTTGAGAAAAGATGACTGAGGGGGACCTGATAGTCTTCAAATAGGTTAAGGGCTGTTATAAAAAGGACAGTGATCAGTTGTGATCCCTGTCGACTAAAGGTAGGGCAAGAAGTAATGGACTTAATATGCAGCAAGGGAGATTTAGGTTAGATATTAGAAAAAACTTCCTAACTATAATGGTGGTTAAGCTCTGAAATAAGCTTCCAAGGGAGATTGTGGAATCCCTGTCATTGACTGTTTTAAAGAACAGGTTGGATAAACACCTGTTAGGGATGGTCTAGGTTACTTGGTCCTGCCTCAGTGTAGGTGGCTGGACCTGATGACTTCTTGAGATCTCTTCCAGACCTAGATTTCTATGATTTTATGATAATAGGTTGGATCCATGGGATTTATGCTCCCAGATCAATCAGGTACTTTTGAAACTACCAGCCACATACATGTAATAAGAGGCTTCCATGTTTGTAGACACACACAATTGGAAAATTTCAACTGATAGTTGCCTGAAGTGCAATATTAGAAATACTATGTCTCTGCAAATATTCACTGCAGTTTACCTGCTTTGCAAGGGTTGTATAGAAGGGTGGAGGAGTAGCAATTGATCTGATTTTGCATACTAGGTTTTTCTACTGAAAAAAACTTGATGTCATTAACCTCAGCAGATGCTTCTCTCAGTTTCATATCCGTACCATATAGTGATTTATTCCACACCTGTTCTGGTCTTCTGTTTATTATGGATCAGCCATTTTAAGACAGTATAAGGCAGGAATCGGCAACCTTTGGCACGCGGCTCACCAGAGTAAGTACCCTGGTGGCTGGGGCAGTTTGTTTACCTGCCGTGTCCGCAGGTTCATCCGATCGCGGCTCCCACTGGCTGCAGTTCGCGGCTCCAGGCTAATGGGGGCTGCGGGAAGCGGTGTGGGCCGAGGGATGTTCTAGCTGCCACTTCCCGCAGCCCCCATTGGCCTGGAGCGGCGAACCTTGGCCAGTGGGAGAGGTGATCGGCCGAACCTGCGGACTTGGCAGGTAAACAAACCGGCCCGGCCTGCCAGGGTGCTTACCCTGGCGGGCCGCGACGGGCCAAAGGTTGCTGATCCCTGGTATAAGGCAACAGCTCCTCTGGCTTTCCCCTGCCATAGGCAAATCTACATGAAGCTATTATCTCCATTGTTATATATCCAAGACCTGGGGGACAACCAACTTCTTAAAAACCTGAACCTTCTCTAACCATCTGACTCACAGTATTATCTATTGTAAAATGCAGGGAGTTACATGAAATTGTGATTATTTGTGGAAATTTGCAGATTTCCAAATGAAAATAAATGAGCGACTAAAGAGTTAGAGCAAACATTCAAGAGTCCCTGCTACTTTTTAACTGATTGCCATGCTGATGTATGGTGATCACTGAGAAATTATTACAGATATAAGCCATTTTTCATGCCACTTTGTTTCTGAATTGGCTTGATTCTATCTCAAATAACATCTCAGTACATCCTCTTTCCTCTTTTTTTCCATTTTGATCTACTTTAATTATAAGAGATCTGCTAATGGTGCAGGAAAGAGTGGAACATCATAATTTCCTCTTCTTCCTACTTGGATGTGTGTCTTGATCAAGAAGAAAGAATGGACAAAAATGAAGTATCAGACTTGTAAGTAGTAGTCTGGATATGATATGCTGTCTCCACCCTTATCCCTATTATAAATGCTTGCTTTCAGGTGTGTTTCTACATATGTCTGAATTGTGTACTCTTACCAAAGGACTTAAGAGAATGTTGAGCCTGGAGCAGGAGATGCAGCCATATGATACTAAGACAAAGCAAGTGGATATTGGAAGAAAGGATGGATGTGAGAGGGGTCATGCTCTGTTGCTTCTGGTAAATCTGGGAAGCTGTCATGCTTTTCAGCCTGTGTCTAGACTGGATGTTGTTTCTGATAAAGAATGGTTCTGTTTCTGGGGGTTGTCCTCAGATTCCAGGGGGTTGGTTCTCCTTTGTCTTGCACTTTGTGTAGTCATTTAGAGCAGTACAAAGTGGGTACAAAATGCTAGTAAGTCACAACAACAGCATATTATCCTCACACTTTGTATTGGTATAAATTACTATACATAAGTGTAGTACAATGGTGAATCAGGACTTAGGCATTCCAGGGTCATCTTGTTAAATTATTTTTCTATTTAAGAGTAAGCCCTATTAGTCTGGAGAAGGGAACTCCTGCCAGCAAGCTGCTGAAAGGCCACTCAGGGATAGCACCCTAAGAAGGGATGACCAGATCAAGAGACTGAAGAAGAAACCAGGGGAGGTAGAAAGGAGCGCAGAGCATAGCCGGAGTTGTTGAGTCCTGATTCTGCCTGGCTAGCTTAAGGGCCCTGAGCTGGAACCCAGTGGAGTGGACAGGCTACCAACCCCCTGAGAGACTTAAGAACAGAGGGGTTTTTTTAGACCCCCTGGGTACCAGGAACTGACTGACAGACCTGCCAGGTTGAGTGAACTCAGGTGCAACACTCTGCCTGGCCAGAAGGGGCACTGTTGCACTGATGCACCAGCTCACATGTGGTACCAGAAGTGGGAATCTTGCTGTGCCCTTGCCCCCACAGAACCATAACACAGATATGCAAGGCTTAAGATGGAGGAAGCGTTCCAGTTGCTAGTTTAACAGCAGGCCACTACCTTAGACTAGCAAGCAGCGGCACAGGAGCAGCAACCAAAGATGCAGACCTTGACGCTATAGTTGTTACAGACATGGCAATGGCAACACAAGGTGCAAGTGGCAAAGCAGGAGGCCTAGGCCATGGCTCAACAACAGAGCCAGCGGATGTTGGACATAATAGCCACCCAGCAACAGCAGCTAGACATACTGATTTGGGCACCCACTTAGATGGCTCCACTCCCACCCCCCCATATCCCCACCTGGAGCTAGGGTCGATGGGACAAGTTGGCCTGGAAACCCCGTGTTGTCCATGATGGGACCAGATGATAACCCAGAGGCCTTTCTGGAGACCTTCAAATGTCTTGCCACCCATGCCTGCTGGGACCCCAAGACACAGGCCATCTGCTTAGCACCTCTTTTGACTGGAGAATCACAAGCTGCTAATAGGGCCCAGAGTATGCCTTTGACTATCCAATGGTGAAGGCAGTCATATTTGATCAGCTGCAATTAAGTGAAGAGATTTGACATCACTGTTTCAGAGGGCAACAATTTAGCCTGTCCATTTGGCCTCTCAAGCTCTGGCGCACAGGCTCAAGGATGTTGTCTGGAAGTGGATGAGGCCTGAGCCCAGGACGAGCAGGTAGTACTATCCCAAGAACATGACGGTGAAGAACATGTTCTTCCCCTACAGAAAGCATATGTAATAATTGAAAAGGAGTGCCTTGTGGTGAACTGGTCTATCCGGACACTAAGCTATTATCTACTAGGCAACCATATTATGTTGGTGACCGACCATGCTCCATTAAAATGGCTGAACAAATGCATGGACAATGAGGTAGTACCTCAGCCTACAACTGTATTCCTTCTCAGTAGAACACTGTCCCGGCCACAAAAAGAATGCAGACTTTTTATACAGAAAAGGTGGATCACTGCTTCTGCAGAGAATGTTCCCATTTCTGTCCAAAGGGGGGAAGTCTGTCATGGGGTGTATATACCCATGCTCACCCAGCAACTACTAAGGGGTAAATGCTGGTACTGACAGCTAATGCTGATTGGCAGCCTCACAACAGCGGGGAGGGTAAAAGAGCTGGAAAGCAGAGGGGCGGGTAGGTGGTAGAGAAGTGAACAGGCTGGAGAAGGAAATTCCTGCCAGTAAGCTGCTGAAAAGCCACTCAGAGACAGTACCATAAGAAGGGCAACCAGCCAACAGACTGAAGAGCCTACAGGAACCAGAGGAGGTAGAAAGGAGCTCAGGTTACAGCTGGAGTCGTGGAGTCCTGATTTTGCCTGGCTAGCTCAAGGGCCATGAGCTGGAAGCCAGTGGAGTGGGCAGGCCTAAGTTTCCCTAGGAGTGCCCTGAGAGACTTAAGAACATAGGGGATATTTTGTAACTGACTGACAGCCCTGCCAGACTGTTAACTCAGGTGCAAAGCTCTGCTTTGCCAGAGGGGGCACTGATGCACTGACAGACCAGCTCACAATGCCCTTCATTAGAGGGTGTCAAACCACTTTGCATATGGTGCATGCTAGATGAATGTTAGTCATGGTTATGTTGAATTGATCATGTGACTCCCTGTTCTTGCTAGCATACCAATGATATTCTCTGCAGCTGTGTCCATAACTTATAACACAGGGTTTGGTGTTATTTTACAATTTGTTTTTACAAGTTTAAAATTGCTTTAAAAGTGTAAACCAGGCTAACCTCAGTTTTTATTCTCCATCTTTCAATCTCCCCAATCCCTACCAAATATGACTCTGCTAGGATTAATAGGTCTAATGGCAATATCTTTCTTTACCACAGGGAGAGGATCTAAGTTTGGATGACAGTTTCAGTCTTTGTGGCATGAGACAAGAGTGCCTTTTTTTTCACTCTTGAACAACCTCATAGACTCATGGACTCATGGACTCATAGACTCTAAGGTCAGAAGGGACCATTATGATCATCTAGTCTGACCTCCCGCATGTTGGGTGGGCCACAAAAGCTGACCCACCCACTCCCTCTTTTGGGCTACTATTAAGTTCTGAGTGAAGCTGTGTCTAGTTCTTCTTGGGCAGAGGAAGAGCTAATTACAACCTCAGCCTTTGAGAGCGGGGGGAAAACAGGAAAACATATAAAATAAATTGCTGACCTGTAACTCTGCTTCTGTCTCAAGTTTTGAGTAGTGAATCTCTCTCCTCCCATTTCTCAGTGTAAGGGTGAATAAGAATGCTTTGGTGTTCATCTTCAAATACTATGGTGATGAGTGTCGTATAAGAACCTGAATAGAATAGTTCCTTTGATAGCACAATGGGGTTATCTCATCTTTTATTGCCATCTTAAAAATTTCACAGGGCTGGTCTGGTTTTCCTCACTCACCTGTAACTCCCTCACCGGGTCTCAAAAGAATCTTGTTCCACATTATACTCTTAGCAAGATTCCTCCTCCCTGCCCCAAGAGCCAATGGAAAATCATAGCTTTTTCTTATCACCTTATTAATTTCTCTTTCTTGGGTCAAAAATTTAAGTTACTTTCTCTTTGGGACAGTGGGGCAAATTCATCCTGAAATGGAGTTTTACAAAAGGGATGTATTTGCATCTCTGTCCTTAAATTGCTTTTTTAGAGGGGAAAAGCAATTAAATAGTCAAAATTTTTATCCATATCTGCTCTTCTGATGGATCTGCTCTTCTGATGGGAATAATCAGGATTAAAAGAATTTCAAAATGTCATAAGTATTAATGGTGTGTTGTGTGTCTGTGTGTTTAAAACAATTAAACAGGTTTTGTCAAAGATTAAAACTTCAAGTTCAGCAGTATTTACATTACTACTGACCCATTAAAAAATTCCTTTCTTGGCCCTTCGCCCATGCTGCTGCTTTAGAAAGTTATTCTGAAAAATGAAATCTTTGACAATATGAGGACATAGATAATCAAGATAACTAGGTCATTTTCAAGCCTGGCCATAACTGGTACATAGCCAGACAAACATTGTCTTTGAAATGTGGTCCAAGCATCCAGCCTCTGTTAGAGCATTGAAATACTTCTCAGATAAAAATGTCCACACATTGCTGAAATGCATGTCAATACATGTTTAACTTTAAGCATATAGTTGTCTAATTAATTTCAATGGTGTAGATACTTCCCCTGAAACTCAGACATTTGGGGGTCTCTTTTCTATTGGAGCACCAAAAAATCCAAATAAAATGGAATCTTCTATTCCTTCAATCAGCAAATAAGTGAGACATTAGAGAGATGAAGGAAGCCAAGGACAACTTAAAAATGCTTAAGAAAATGTGAAAACATATTGAATAAATAGGAGTTTTCATGACCTAATTAAAATGTTTTATTTTTCCATATTACAGCACTTACTAAGAAAAAACATGATTATTTTTTAAAATGTAATGTCAGATCATATGATTTTCTATATAAATAAAAAAACATATTGAGGAGGAACATGGATTTAGGAATATTTTCTCATACTAGAAAAACTTTACATAACTGATAAACTGCTTAGGTTCACTTAGTTGTGTAATTTCCTTGCCCTACTGAAACAAACCAAATTTACTTGGATAGCCTAGGTAAAATAATTATCAAGGTAGATTAGAAATTTATGCTCACTTTGGGTGGAATTCATTCCTGCGCAAAATTCAACACAAGGTCTATGCACCACTTGAATTTCACTTCAGTCTAGTTTCAAAATCTTTAATGAGACTTAAATGGTACATAGACCTTGTGCCAGCTCTCTGCACAGGGTGAATTTCACCTTTTGACTTTGACTTTGACTTCATTCAACTAAAAGTCAGTTGAAAGGTCCTGTTCTTGACATTTGTGCTTTGTGAGTAGTTAATACCTAGTGCTTGACTTTGAACACTGTAACTATGTTTGTGATGTGTGATGCCATATATCTGGATCCTGACAACTGCTTCCTGGTGATTTCTAAGTCCAAGGGAGAGGGGAGGGATGAATGGTAATTGATCTGAATATATAACAAATGGCTTACTTGGGAAGGCTGGATATTGAAGATGTCACAATGTGGGCATAGACTGCCATTCTTACCACTACATTAAACACAAACATATCAACTATCAATCATGCTCATATTATTACTTCAAGTTTAGACATCTGGAACAATGTATAACATAAATTGTCTCTCTAGTGTCTTTTCCCCCGGACAATAATGTCTATAAATTCTTAGAGCATAAATTACTTCCATCCACTTAAAAAATTCCTTTACATATTGTAAATGTGGTCAACAAACCCACAGTCTCCAAAATCTGGAGAAATTATGTTAAGTATACAACTAATTTAATCTGATCAACTATATAAACAATTGATGCAGTTCACTGATGCTTTATTACTGTTAGTCTTTTAGTATGGGTATTCTGAGTGAGATGGGCAAAAGTTGAGCAGTGATCCAAGAAACCTGTTACAATTGTACATTAATTATTATTAGAGTTTGAATTTTATTGGAACACTATGCCAGTGGCAAATTAAAACCAAAGGTTCTGTATTTTGGACTGTTCATTATTAAAAATGCACTCTAATATTTTGGATCCAGATTTCCTCCTCTGTTTGTCATCATCTTATTTTGGAGATGCTTTTTAATCTACATACTGTCAATTTATTAAATTAAATTCCAAGAAAAACCTTACACTTGATAAATAAGTTTCTCACCGGTTGCAGTTTTGTTAAATTTTGTCAAGTGTCCTGTAAAAGGGCAGTTTTCCTGTTTTTTGTCTGATGTCCAGAATCTGTGTTCCCATTAGTCATTATATTATTATATTATTGATTGCAAGTGTTCTGTTTTTAAGACTTACTTATTTCATTTTTTAAAACGTTTTTAAACACATGCCCATCATGGTTGTCTTTGGGGCCAGGTATAAATTTAGGCCTTGATCCTGGCACTGATTCATTGATCCATTCACTTCAGTGGGCCTTTATGTGGCCATCCATGAAGGACAGGTTATAGGATTGGGGCATTACAGATGCTGACAGGAAGTTGTTGCCTTCCTTAACCTTTGCCAGTTGCCAAGTTATGTTAATACACATCCTTTAAATCTGTAGAGAGCCATATTCCCAAGTATCTGATTTTCTTCACTGTCTTTCAAAAAGAATATTTTCTGGGAAGGGAGCCTCATTGGAACCAGGGTATTAAACATAGTCATTTTTCAATAACTAAAATGTAGGCTCCTCACAAAATAGATTATAGAGTATTTAAGGGTGGGTCTGAACAAGATCCTGCCCTGACCTCCCTCCATTTTTTGTCACTGTCCGTAGGCTGGAGTCGGAGCTCTGTGTGGTTGTTGTTTCACAACCTCAAATTCATTTTCTTAGCCTAGCTCCTGTACATAGATAATAGTTAGTTTAGTTAGCTAGTGTTAGTTTAAAAAAAAGTTATATAGTGCTGTCTGGTGATGCCCTCACTGGAGTTCAAGCATTGTCCTTTGTGTGGAGTGGCAATTCCCAATAGTAACCCCCATATGTGGTGCTTACTCTGTCTTGGCAAAGCCCACCTTAAAAGCACTGTTTGATTTGCAGATTGTTCAAGAAGACGACTCAGGTGGCAGGAGACCTTTGCCTCAAGCAGCACCTGCTTGAATAGGCCATGTGGCCTGACCCGGTACCAAGGCCTTCCTCAGGCCACAGATTGTGCTCAGGCTCAGAAAGTGCTGCTGCCTCTCTTTCTGGAGCAGGGGCCTCTTCAAAGAGGCACAGGAGCCATTCTCCATTGTTGGCACCAAAGAAGAGATCTCACAAGACAAATTGTGAATGCTCCAGGTTCTGGAGTGACTGTTCTACCTCCCCTAAGAAGAATGCCGACTGGCATGGGACTGGTTTGGGCCTGTGGGATGGTGAGGGTACCTCTGACTCTCCCTCGGTACAGGATAGAAAGGGCAGAAATCCCATACTGTCGACTCCAGTTTTGGAGTCTGTTGAGTTTGGTATCAACTGGAGCAATGTCAGTACTGATTAAGTCTGTGGCATCAGTATACCAGGCTGCAGTGGACCTAATCTGCCTTTTGGTCACATCTTTACCAACGATCCAAGATTTTGCACAGTTGGCATCTGCAGTGCCCCCCCAGTTGGAGCATGCCACCAAAATTTCAGGCCCTTCCACACCACAACAGGAAGCACCCCTCCCGGTGGTTGGCATGGATGCAGCAGTGGAGCCAGTACAGGGGTCTTTGGTACCAGACCTTCCTAGGCACTGACACAATTGTCAATGTTGAGGCATTCAGGTGCTCTGGTACCACTTTTTGCACTGGGACTGACCCTGCCTGTGGCACCAACATATTGAGCACCAGTGGCTCTGACTACATCAGGAAAGCTGATTCCAACCTCGTTCTGGGCCACAGAGGAGTTGGATCGCCTGTTGGCCCCCTCTAGGGTTGCCCCTCCCCCCATGTCTCCGAGGTCACAAGACTCCTCTATTTCAGAGTTGGGATCCTTGACCTCCTGCTCCACTTCTCCAAAGGAGGTCCAAAGATGACTGGAAAACCACTATGGCTACTAAGGTAAGCATGTTCCCTGAGGCTGAGACAAAGGCCCCTGGCCTGGCACCTTCTTGCCACTAATACCTTACCCATACCAGTGGCCCCCTTGGGCTCAATGGGAAGCTCCCCGCTCCCAGAGGTCTCACTCATCATCCAAGTCAAAGGCAAGATCATCTGCTCATGCAGCACTGGCAGCTGTGGATTGGCTGCAAGCCCAGGCACTCACGATTCCTCTTCCTGTGAAGTTGCCAGAGTTTCCTTGTCTGGAGATGTTACTGCAGGAGCAGGACCCATCTATGTTTCAGCCAACAGCCTTGTCCTAGTCCCCGGATGATGCAGTGCTGTCTGGGTCATCCTCCCTTTCCATCTCAGAGGACTTCAGTGTGTACCAGGACCTTTTACATTGGGTGGCCACATCCCTCAGTTTTCAAGCAGAGTTTCTTCAGGAGAATACCCATAAACTTGTGAACATTCTATAGCCTTCTGTCCCAGGGAGTATGGCCCTCCCAATTAATGAACCTTGAACCCGCAAGAGCCTTTTGGAGTATGCTGGCCTCAGTAATGCCAGTGGCCAAGCACTTGGAGAAGCACTATTTTGTGCTTGTACAGGGATACAAGGGGCCCATTTGGCTTGGACTTCCATCCAGGACACCTTGAAGTACATGCTACAACATCAGGAACTGAGCTTGGCGCTTAGTTTGCTGAAAGTGCACTTGGCAGCAATATAGGCATTTCATCCCTGTATCCAAGGGAAACTGTTTTTTCCCAGTGTCATGGTGATGAGATTTCTGAAAGGACTTCTCTGCCTGCATTCTCTGGTCTGAGAGCTGATCTGTGGGAACTGAACACAGTTTTAGCAGCTGTTATGGGGCCTTCATTCAACACCTTGCTTCCTGTCTGCTGCCCTTCCTGTCTCAGAAAATTGCATTCTTGATAGCCATGACTTATGCCAGGAGGGTGGGTGAGTTGCAGGCCCTGATGGCAGAGCCTCCTTACATGCAGTTCTCCAAGGACAAGGTAACGCTCTGAACACACCTGAAGTTCGTTTCCAAAGTGGTCTCTGAAACAGGCAATGTACTAGCCTGTATTATTCCCCAAGCTGCATTCCTCCCCCGAGGAGCAACACTTCCATCTGTTAGATACTGTCTAGCCCAGAGATCAGCAACCTTTGGCACACGGCCCGCTAGGGTAAGCCCCCTGGCAGGCCGGGCCGGTTAGTTTACCTGACTCATCCGCAGGTTCGGCTGATCGCGGCTCCCCACTGACCGTGGTTCACCATCCCAGGCCAATGGGGGCAGTGGGAAGTGGCGCAGGCGGAGGGATGTGCTGGCCACCGCTTTCTGCCGCCCCCATTGGCCTGGAGCGGCGAACCATGGCCAGTGGGAGCCACAATCGGCCGAACTTGTGGAGGGGGCAGGTAAACAAACCGGCCCGGCCTGCCAGGGAGCTTACCCTGGTGAGCTGTGTGCCAAAGGTTGCTGATCCCTGGTCTAGCCTTTTATCTGAACAGGGCTGAACGGTTTCATGCTTCGCCTCACCTGTTCGTATCATATGTGGATCCCATGAAGAGACAAGCAGTCTCTGCACAGACCATCTCTAGATGGATAACATCTTGTATCAAGACTGCATATGAGATAGTGTCAGTTATGCCTCCTTTGATGAGAGCACAGGCAATGTCAGTAGACTTCCTCAATATTCCCATATTGGACATTTGTATGGTGGCCACATGGTAATTTATACATACATTTATGGACCATTATGCAGTCACTGCTTCTCCCAGAGCAGATGCTAATGTCGGAAGATTGGTCTTGTGATCCTTACTCAGGTACACTCTGAGCTCCGCTTCTTGTGGGGGGTACTGCTTGTGAGTCACCTACTTGGAATACACATCTGCATCTACTTGAAGATGGTTACTTGTTGTAACTGTGGTTCCTCTAAATGTGATGCAGATGTGTATTCCAAGTAGGTGACTCACAAGCAGTACTCCCCACCAGAAGCAGACCTTGGAGTATACCTGAGTAAGGCTCGCAAGACCAAAGACCCACCCTTTGTTCCCTCTGTGATGGAGTCTTCCCCTGGCCATTCAGTGCAAAGGAACTGAAGGGGGATGGGGCGGCACCGCCTTATATAGCCAGGGGAGGGGCTACAGGAATGAGGAGTGAGTGCCGCCTCGCTATGGGTACTGCTAGGCAAAAGTCTCCAACTTCTGCATGCTGGGTGTGCCCACACCTATTTGGAATACACATCTGCATCATATCTAGAAGAACCACAGTTATGCTAAATAAGCATTTCTTTTTCTAGAATGATGGGCCCTCTGCTGGAAAGGTCCTGCCCCAGACATTCAGATATAGGAACTTTAGTATAAGTTTATCTGATGAACTTATCTGCCTTGACAGTGCAAGGGAAGAGAAGCATGTTCCCAGACAGCCAGTACCTAAATCATATAATGACCCAAACATATGAATTACCAAGAGAACTGCCATCTCTTCTGGACACGTTAAATATATTACTGCTTTACTAAAACTCTTTTGATGCCATCTGTTACAATTAAGTTATAGCAATAAATGAGGGAAGATATCAGGTGGTCAGGCAGACTTTTTTTTTTAAATTAACAGTACCATATAACACATGGACATAAACAAAATCAATTACAAATTCAATTCTGCATTAGTACTCTCCTGGTGTAACCCATGCTAACACAATGTGGCTTATTGTCCCCTTCTAGTGGTTAGCTCATGTATGGAAACTTATGAGACTGCTATTGCATCTAAGCTAAATTACGTGTTTTGTTAGCTGAAGCTGTATAGACACATGTTTTGTACCAAGGCCCAGGGATTAGTCCTTGTACACAACCTGACCAGGAGTGTCATTTCAAGTATTAAAAGTGGTGGCTCATACAGGGACTTGAACAATTGTAGGTCTCTGAAGCTTGCGAGGAATTTCTGTGTTGAGATGGAATGTGTAGCCACACTAACACAATATGTCTCTTTGTTCTCTCTAGTAGCTAGACCAAGTATGGAGATTTGAGTCTGCTACTGGTCCTGAGCTAATGGACTTAGTCCTTTAGCTCAAGTAGAGGCCTATGCTGTTACATCCAGAAGTCCTGAATTTAATCCCTGCATTTGTTTCAACTAGGGTGATCAGATGTCCTGATTTTATAGGGACAGTCCCGATTTTGGGGTCTTTTTCTTATATAGATTCCCCCCACCCTCATCCCGATTTTTCACATTTGCTGTCTGGTCACCCTAGATTCATCAATCATTACACTGGATCTATAATCCTCACCGCCTTGTCAGCCCTCTGAGATCAGTCAGAACTCCTCCAAAATGGCTGTTCTTGCCAGTCTCTTGTGACTCTTATCCTGATTAGGTTAAACTCTGTCCACAAACTTCCAAGAAAACCTGTTTGAGGGATCATGAACCTTTCAAGGTTTACAGTAGTGTTAAAGGAGAAAGAAGGAAAATGACATTAGTGTATTGAATATTCAACCAAGCAAGACTCTTGACATTGCCTTCCAATGCACCCTTCAAACTCTAGATGAAGTCAGTGGGAATTGTAATATTTAAAAAATGTATATCAGGGATAAAAAAGTATACAATACATTGTGTACTTTATGATGAGTAACTACAGTACTTTTCTATGTGAGGGGAGTAGTACTATTTTATCATTAATGCAATAGGACATAGCTATGTGGGAGTCCATGTAATTCCATTCAAAGTTCTTAACAGCAGAACTGGACAAACAATAGAAAACATTTTTATGTAAATATTTGCCAAATAATCATCCATTTTGTTTAAATCTATAATTTTAGTCAAAACTTCAAAAATTCAATTTTAACTGCTTTGTAGCAAGTAAAAATATCAGATTTTAGTGTGTGAAAAAGTCATCCTGTTTTGGGGGGGATGGGGAGCGTCTGGTGTCAGAATTTGAAATTCTGAAGTCAAATTTTGAAAAGTTTCAATGAGCTGTGCTTAATGAATTTTTGCCCATGATTTTGTATGCTATGATTTATGCCATTACCTAGCTTTCTTCGATAACTTTGAGCTACGGTTTCCTGATAACCCTTCGGAGTCTCTTCATATTGCTGATGCCCATTGTTTCCCTAATACAACTACTACATCAATAGGAGTTTTAGTTAGATGGAAAGGTATGCCACTTTGGAGTATGCGAAGACTTGGCACTAAGGAGACCCGGTTCTCTTTCCAGTCTGCCACTGACTTGATGTGTGACTTTGTGGAGGTCACTTAACTTTTCCCATCCCAACTTTCCCCATTTGGAAAATGCTGATAATGACATCTTTGTAAAGTACTTTAAGATCTCTGGATGATAAGTGTTAATAATATTACCTAGGCTTTTGGGAATCTGATATTTCATGTCTCATGGGGGGACAGATTTAGGGAAAGGTATTGCTGGGCTGTGGAAAGGGCAGGAGACAGATCTCTTGGGCATATTAATTCATCCTGGGTAATAAAGGGAGATGTGAAGTAACTAATCTCTCTGCAAAGAAACAATAGAGGTGAAACTGACCTGTATACTACCCATTGTCAATTTGGAATGTCCTTTTAAGGACTGAAATGCCACATTACTTTTATACCTCTCCTCTTTTCTCCTCCCAAAAACATATACCAGAGTCACATATTTATATGCACTTCTTAGCCAATATTTTGAGATAAGATTCTACATTATAATTAATCATAAATAATAAACCAAAGTAGGTTGAACCATCAAGTCATTTGAGATCAAAATATTAATTTTTCTATTGATTTAACATGACCCCCCCAGCCCCTTGTTGATTTGAAGTGTTGACCCCCCAGGCATTTCTGCTGCAGTTTGCATTGTCGTGGAGATCTTTTAATTGATCTCGTCAGTGTCCCCCGGATTCCTTTCTCTTTGACCTCAGGGTTCCAATGTCTTCAGCTTTTCCGCTAACCCACCCCACAGGGGAGCTCTGCCAAACCTGATCTCCACGCTTCTGGTCACCCCTCATCCCCGACCTCTTTTATCCTCGTACGGTTAATACGAGTGGTTTCCTACGCGAGTGTATTTGGTCTGTGTACAAGTTATCGCTATTACAGCCTCGGGCAAATTAAGCGGCTAATGAATTTTCTGTCGGCCATGGAAGTGTGCAGCAAGTAATTAAGCTGTGTACTGTGGGGCCGATTAAGCTGCAAGTCACAGCAACCCGAGCCCAATCGCAGCGAGTCAGTCGCGCGTCTGTACTGCCGGCTTTTTGCTGCACAATGGAATCATTGACTATTTATTTACTCTGCACAAGAAGTCTGCTGTTTACTTAATTACAGGAGCTTTTCAGCTCCCAAAAACTAACTCTTTGATGCACTTTGAGGTCCCACCGCCCCCTGGAAACCATCTCATTGATTGCAGCTGGAGATTAAGTTTTTGTCATTTTTAAGCAGTTCTTTTTGGGGGGTAAGCAGCACTTGGTGCGGGGCAACATCTGTAATACTGCAGGTTGCACCCCAGGTAGGAAGCAGAACCCAGGGGAAGATAGGAGAGCTGGGGAATTCCTCTAAAGCTTCCAGGCATAGCTGAGCTGGAAATCAAGAACGCAGGGGGAAGCTACAGCTAGAAAAGCAGGAGAATTCCTGTAATACTTCCACGCAGGTCTCAAGAGGGAGGCAGAAAACAGAGGGAGAATGGGAAACTCTTGTAATGCTGCATAGGGACCTGAACAGGAGAGAGCAGAATGCAGGGAATTCCTGCAGCGCTGCTTTAAAGCAGGACAGGGCTCGGGCTTGCTGACTGGGCAAGTGGGAAAGGCTCCTTTGTTTCTACAGTTAATTTCTGAGTTTTAGACATATCAGAAGCGAACTCCGGTAATGTTACGGGTCAGGTCGCTTTAAAGAGCAAGTCAGAGAGGGAGATAGTAGATGTTTGGTCAGACCTTCCTATTAGCTGTTCTTTTTGTTTCTTCCTTTCCAGTAATATGGCCTTTAACATCCCAGTTCACTCGTCTAGCCTCTGTATCTTTGTTCCCCTCCCACCTCCCCCTGAGAAATTCGCCTCCACACCCCTTACATTCTCACTATGCTGGGACTCAACTCCTGCGGAGCGGGGAGGGGGGAGTGCTAGAACTCAGCTCCTTTCCACTTTTAGAACTGTGTATTCAAGCAGGGAGGGCAAGAGAAATCCCTCATGTGGAAGCAATAGGGATGTTGCCAAAGGGAACTAGATTTGTACATTTTAATACCTTCCTAAACCCCAAGACAGCTGCTCTTGAAGAATAAATGCAGATCCTATTCCCACAACAGGCTATAGGTAACTCAGCTTCCTTGCTGGCATTTTGCACAGAAGGACAGCTTGAGTTCCTTAGCTCTTCAACCCCCTGGTTCTTCCCCACCTTCTCCCTTCCCTTTGGCAGCCGTTCAAATCTCGGCGGTTCCAAGCCCGACGTGTGGTATAATCTCCCTTGTGAACGGGGTCGGCTTTATGGTTCTGCGGTGCCCCCAAGCCAAAATGTGGCATCCGGCTCGCGGCTGCCTTTGGCCCCAGCTGCGAGAGCAGAGCTCTGTCCCAGGAGGTGTCTGCAGCAGAGCTTGCACGTGCCTGCGGGGGAGGGACTGGGCCAAAAGAGCAGGGTCACAAGCAGCCACCCGCCTGGCTTGTGCTTGAGGCAGGCTCGGCTGGGGGTGTGAGCGGTGTGTGTGGGGCGCTTCGGGGCCCGGCGGCGGTGGAGCAGGAAAAGGAGCTCTGTGCCTTTAAAGGGCGCTGTGCAGAGCTCCCGGCAGGAGGCGTGTCTCTTTGCTGGGCTGCAGCTGCAGCTGCCGCCGCTGCTTTCACTCGAGCTCCGCGCGACGGCTGCACCTCGCTCCCACAGCCCGGCCAACTGCTGCGCTACTTTGTGGGCAGCATCAGTCCCGGGCTCTGCCTGCCCCGTGCACACGGCCAGCCCCGCCGAGCACCTGTCCGCAGCGCAAGGTAAGAACTCCACTCCGGGACAGGACCCCGGCCGCTCTAGGGGCTCGCGCCTCTTTGAGTGTCGTGCTTGGTTATTGGAAGGGGGCGAGCAGAAGGGGGCGGGAGAGATGGCACCCGAGAGCCGCCGGGCTGGTGATTGCACCGGGCATGGTTTGTTGTAAGTGGCATTGTCGGGGTTTCTTTGAACAAATCCAGACCGGCTTGCAGCTGGCTGAGCTGTGCACTGCTGCCTCCCAGATTCCTGCGGACTGTTTAGTTATCAGTCATCCAGATGGCAAACCCAGTCCCCCAGGTTAGGGGATATCTGTTGCTTTGGTTCTCCGGCGCTATATAGTCACGATATGCCAGGGCAGAATCCGAATTAGCCTCACAAGCTTGAGGGGTGTAATCGCCTCTTGTGACCCTGCTTACTTCCTTCTCCGGGGACACGCTTTTGTCTTAAAAATACATCAAGTTGCCTTCCTTAGAAAACTAGCCATATGAGGAGAAAGGATGAGACATGTGCTCTAACTTAATAGTGAGAGATCTTGCTGGACAATAGTCTGTACTTCGTCTGATGTCTAATCCCCCTTCTCTCCTCCCTTCCACCGTCCAGTCATTTACTACATTATACAACCAACCGTCTACTCTATGATAGCCAGTCCTGTAGTTATTGATCAAAGATGAAATTCCACATTCATTCTTTGAGAAGCCATCCATTGTTAACCTGGCTAGTGTCTGAGGCTCTCTGTATTCAATGGGAAACATTCCTTTCTGTATCATGTAGTCGTGACTGCTAATACAGCGTGTGCAGTGAAAAGGAAGGAATGTGTTCAAATGAAAAAGCTCCCTTCAGTTTTTTCTTAGAAACTTGTTGGTGGAATAAAGAAAAATCCTTTCCCCACCTTTCCCAGATACTGTGGGGGGAGGGGGGTAGAGGGGAAGTAACAGGGGGAGAAAGCTGATGTATGGGTAAAGCCATAAATGTTTGCTTTTTGCTGCTTAAAAATATGCCAAGGGGTGCATTGCTGTGAAGTCCAAAAGTGCTTGAACAAGTAAATCTATCACATACTCAGTTCGTTAATTAGGATGCACGTCTCTCCAGCAGCTAAAAAATTAATTACCATCTTAAAATGTCATTAATCATCGGCGCAGCAGAAACTTGGTTATAAATCTGGACTAAGCTAATAACAGACAAGGGGGACCTACCGTTTTTATAGCTTGTGGGAGTGCAAGTGGGCCGCAATGTGTTTTTAACTGATAACATCAACATTCATTTTAGTACTTTGGCAAACGTTTAAAGGGGTGGACCAGGTTACTGATTTGTCAGCAAATCTGCAATACTTCTGTGTACAGCTCTGGTGGGGTTGGGCAGGTGTTGCAGGAGGCTACTGCTTTCCTCTCACCAGATTGCAACAGCAGGAGGACTCTGGTGGCCGACAAGTCTGATGCGTTTGCAACGATTCACCGAAAAATGTCCAAGGAACAAAGAATCAAGGACCATATGTCACATGCCGATTCTACATTTCTTTTTGTTATCCTTAGGAGGGAAACAATCAGGAAGTTAAGTGATGTAAGGCCCATGATACAAGCTCTGTGGTCAGTTCTTAGATATGTAGCTATGACCTGATAATGGAAAGAATTGTCTTAAATTGTTGTGGTAAAAATGTATATCCCAGCAGGTGGCAGCTAAGTGGAACTAGATTAACTTTTAGTATAAGTAAAGTACATAAAATATGCTCTGAAGAAGAAAGACTTTGTATAAAAGGTAATCATTTATATGTAATCGTTTAAATGGATAATTTAAACGAATCCCCCTTTTCCTAAGGAAACATTATTTACATAAGATTATTGTATACACAGGGAATACACATAACACACAATAAGTAGGCTTTTAATACCCAGCATAGTTTTTAACGAATTTATGCAATCTCTACTTAGATTGTTTTTGTAGCTGAAACATGAATTTTCATATCTGCTTCACCTGTGCGCTGGCCCTGGACACTAAAAACATGTAGCTACCAGGCGGTGAAGTTGAAGAACAAATCAAGACTTATAACAGGAAACTGAATATTTCAACCTTATTGTGGCAGATTATTGGTATGTGGAGGATAGGATCCCAGTGGACACCAGCTTCAGCTAGCCCTATATCCGAAAAGAATTGAGTAGCATGGTTGACAAGCATTGAAAAGACAAGATCAGCTCCCTCAGTAAAATACTGTATAATTAGCCGTGTTAATCCTTTAGATGTGTACAATACTGGGAAGGAAAATGCAATGAGGGGTGCTATGGCACTTTTCAGTTTTCATCCTAAAATATTTTAGAAGAGAAACAAGGGTTTTAAAAGGTGTTTAATAACTGAAATCCTGTTAACAGATGGGAATCTGGACGTGGTGGAGTTGAGGCTTTAGCTAATTATATTTTTTATAAATAGTTTTTAGCCATCAAATGTAGGCAATTTTTTTTCACCGAGTTCTAAATATTTGGTGGCTTGCAAAACATTCCTTACCAAAAAGTAAGGGCGCCATGTAAGAATTCTGAGTTAACCACAATCTTCCTTGAGAAAAAGATATTTTCATAAGATACTAGAGAAATGTGTGGTAGGACATAATAAAGGAGATACTTAAGGCAACCCTGTGAAATACCAATAAAAACACAGTCCAGCCAACATAGTAAAGAATAGAGTGCATCTTTAAAAGTGTGAATAAAATACATTAATTCCCTTTCTGTATTGGGAAACCATTGAAGGGGGGAAATGTATTTTGACACTTAAAATGACACACGGCTTTGGTAATATAGCTCAACAGCAATGATGCTTAAGGAGTGGTGCTCTCCGTGGTGCTGAAAAGGGAATGCAGCCCTCCTATCGCCACTGTATTTCAGCTGGACTGGTCCAGGTGCTGTCCATGGTGGTGAGTGCTGTCAGGTTAGTGTTGGACGGTTATTGAGGGTGAAAAGAAAGTTAATTTGAGTGTCATGCATGTGCACAGGTTTTGGAATGTAGAATATTCAGCATGTAATTTTAAAAGCCATTTATAATCGATGGTTTTGAAGTTTCAGTGCTTGTATAAGAGCCTTGGCAAATTGGGAATTTTGTTAGTCTTTTATTACAGGTAGCTGCATATTTATCCAGGTAGTGTAGAAAATAAGTTTGGATAACAGATGGTTAAAATAGTTTATTTTCATTTCTTGATTAATGCGCTACGTTTGCAAAAGAAGACAATGAATCTTATAATTTTCCATGCTTTTTAAAAGTTCAGTCTATAAATAGTGCTAGATTCTGATAATTAGCAGCACAATGAGCATTTGAAGATGCCTAACCTCCGCTAATTCATCACTGTAGCAAAATTAAGAATGCACAGTTACCACGCAGGTCAGTTTTATTCCTCCTTGGACCAAGATAAGATATGAACAAGTAGATCAGAGTAAATGAAACAGCAAATACATGAAAGAGCACCTCAAACTGTACATTTTCCTGAGAGAGATTCTAAATGGGAACTGAAGGAGTCGCTAGATATCCTTGCTTTTAGCACTAGGTGTTCTTTTTAGAGTACTCCAATAGTCAAATCATTTGATTGAATTGCCTGCTAGACTGCAGAACTAGCCATTCATGATACTTATTTTTGACACTGCAGTTATGCCTCCATTTTAAAGACCAGAAATCAGTAATGTTTAATAATCCCCTCGCAGAATATAAATTTCTTTTCATCAGCATTTTTACAATATCTGAAGAAGATCTGGTCAGAGAAAATCAGTAACCCATAAGGATAGAAAGTTATTGTGAATTGTTAACGCTTTTAGGAACACATGGTCTCTAGATTATAGGCAATTTCAATTTTAATATCACTTATTCTGCATGTCTAAAGTATGCATAGCATTATTAAGAATTAACTATAACTCACGTCTGTGTTGCTACACTCCTGATAGATCCAAGAATGTGTTTCTTCAGTCTGATGTTCTGTAAAGCCAAGTCTATGCTGTCTTCATCTGTGATAAAAATCTCTCTCACTGAGATTTTCTTCGGCAATAAAGAGAGGGCAGACCCCAGGCAGAATACAGATTAATCTGCATTCATTTTCCTTGTGGGGTACTAGGAATGGTCTTTTAATATCTATAATAAAAAACCTCAAATAGCTTCAGTGAAAGCTTCACTTTCAGATTTTTTTTTAAATTGCTGTCCATTCTTGGCCAATGTGTTTTAATGAATGCACATAGGAGCGAATACACAATTTAAAGGATCTTGATTGTATTACCAAGGAAAATCTGAAATGTTGCCGAGAATGAATGCACCTTTATATGGAATACATTAGAAAAAGAAAAGAAAAAAGTCCAGAGCTGTTTGAGAATGCAAACTAAATGTCCCAGAAGCAAACTACCAAGTACTGTTATACTTACTAAGGATAGTGGACTATTATATGTGTTTAGACTACAGTCCCATTTTAAGCATAGGTCTCGCTATGCAAGTATAAAAAGCAGAACCTTAATAAAACCACAGTGAAAGAGAGTTTAGTGCCAAAGATAGAGAGGCATTTTGGAGTGTAGAACATGAAACATGTAAATCCACACATCCTCTCTTTCAAATGGCATAGTCGTTTCAACCAAACTGAGCGAAATGAATATGTAGGACTTTCAATTCAGCATTAGATTTATTTATTTTTTGAACACTGCAAAATTGTTCTGGACTTTGCTAAAGCTTGGATGTTCGGTGATCAGAGTCCGCTACAAGTTGCCAAAAGATAGTCAGCATACAAGTCATCACGTTTACATTAATAGCAGTAAATGTACATAAGTAATAGAAAGCGAATTAAACTATTGGGACCTTTTTAGCCTAAGCCTTAGCCTGATACTGATACCCTTCATGACATACTGTCACCCCTTGTAATACCTCCTCTTTCAGAACTCCGAGGCTAAGTGATTTCCACCTAGCTAGTCAGCTGTTAAAATTCAGGAGCTGATTTTGATAGACCCGCGCGCGCACGTACACCATAGCTGCCCCTTTGCAGGAAAATAGCTATTGTTGAAAATAAACACATAATAATTGTACGCACGTAAATAAAACGGAGCTCATTTTTCAACAACGCGAGGCGATCGGGTCGGTTGCATGGCAGAAATTGGGAAGGCTGCCTGGCAGACAGCCTTAAGAAGCGAAGAGCTATCTCAATTTTTCTCACTTAATCTTGGCTTCACGTCAGAAGCTGTGCAGCAGTGCAGTAGAATGGGAGCACAGCAAAAGCTTCGCCACTAAAATGCCTGGAGCTCGTTGACTCTCGCTATGTGGCGATAGCTCAGCGATTTCTCGAACTGGATTACTTATTGATTTCCCTCCTTTCTTGCCTCCCAGGTTTACCCGGCTGGACATTGTGTGTTTGGATTTCGCAAGGATTCTCCCCCGACTAACATGGATGTCCCACCATTCCTTGCAGTTGAAGGTTGCTCCTTGGCGCAGTGAATGAAGAACATGCAGGGATTGCTAATGGGTTTGGGAAGCGTAGACTCTCTCCTCTCTCTGTGACCATGCCGTGATCGTGTCTGAGGGCTAACAGTCTACGTATCCTCATTCTTACCCTACCGGGGAACCTGACGCTTATAAGGGGGAAGTAAGGCAGCGCGTGTGTGCATAGAAACACCATGAAGATTATTTCCCCGATTCTAACTAATCCAGTCTTCAGATGCACCATTAGACTCCTTCTTTGCTTACTGTGGATTGGATATTCTCAAGGAACTACACATGTATTAAGATTTGGTAAGATTTCCCCCGCACTTTACATTGTGTATTTCAGGCTGAATAGTTATATGCACAATTATGTCAATAGATGGGGAGCGGGGAGAGAGACGATGCTGTGGGGGATACTATTGGAGTCAGTTACCGAAGACCCTCTTTATTTTGTGTCCGCATGGCTAAACTAATGTTTGTTTTTGTGTCGCCGATGATAGTAATAATAGGGGAAAATGACTGGCAAACGTGCTTCCCGGAAGCTCTGCGGGGTGATCAGAGCTCGTGTGGCTTCCTCGTGCTGTGCCTTTTTTGTTTCCATAGCAGTAGGAAACGCGGCTAAAATAGCTGTTGATTAGTTAAAAATCTGACAACTACTTGGTAAGTTTCGACCTACAGCTTTTCCAGTCGGAGCTTCAGGGCAGATTCAATATTAATGTGACCCTGGAAGAGACCTTCAGTTCTGTTGTTCTTGAAAGATCTTTTAGTTTACTTTAGTGGTGATTCCGCTGTAGTAGAACAGATTCTTTATTAACAATTAGTGGGATACCAAAGAGGCATCGATGCAGGGCTCTGACACATTTCAGAAAAGCTCCTCTCATCAGGGAAAGTGACTTGGTAATTATTTCCCCTGTAAGACAAAGAGACTGAGAGATGTCATAGGCAGATCAGTGAAAATTTCAGTGAAAGCAAGCATAGCGGTTTCCCAGATCAAAGAAACCCTCAGCGTCTCGTGGAAACTAGTATTAAAAACCGGGTGTGAAATTTCTGTTAGAAAGCCTCCCACATATAGGGTTGGTGAGGGGAGTAGAAACAAGAGGAATGTTCAAAAACAGCTCGAAGCTCATGTTGTTTCCTGCCTTTGGGGCAGAGCTGGGCATGAAAAGTTCTGCGAAGTAGATAAGAGTTAAGGTGGTGAGAATTGCGAAGAGCACTGATCAATTCAATCGCCAGCCTAAGTGGTACTACCTTAGTGTTTGTGTGTGACTTACTCTCTCATATTGTACACGCGTTGGAAAAGTTGCAGTGCCAAGCAAGCGGCATCCTGTGTGCCAGCTTGTTACCTATGCAAAAGAAAATGCTGCTTTTCCTTTTCTGTATCTGCATTGTTTACACTGTAGCAATTGCAGGAGCCATTAACAGCTCTCGTTTGCTTTGGAAAGGTAGAATGACTTGCATTTCTTTAAAAAATCATTTTCATGTTGAATGGAAGGCTGGTAATGATTAAAAAGGCGACGGGTTGTTATTGATCTCCTGTGCTGAATTCCTAGTGTACTTTCTTCTGCCTTCATCTGGTCTAAAGGTGGTGCTTAAGGCCCGTTGCTGTTAGCAACCATCTTCAGGAATGCTTGTTTCTTTGGACACGGCTAAACAGGTCCATATATCATCGCGGGATTTATTTTGCATTGAATCGGCTCCGTTGCCATTGCAGTGCAATCATGCAATGACTGAATGTCGTCTGGCGCTGCCCAGTTATCCGTCTGTACCCGAAACAGGTTCACAATTGTTGCTGAGCGTTGGTATCTATGCGTTTGAATTACTGTCAGAGGTAGCTATGAAAACAGGCACCCTTCCATCCCCACTATCGCCAAACGCTGATCTGTGGGTTAATTCAAGCTGTCCTCGTCAGTAACAGCATCCGTGTTGAATTATGAGGCTGGAACACTTATTAGAATATCATTGATCACCCTGTGTTTTTATATTAGAAAATTAAGACTCTTAAGGTCACAGCGGGGTTTTATTGGGTTCCTTTCCCAAAGGGCTGACACTTGGCGGCATGTAGTGTGTTTTTCTAGACTAACTTCCTTTCTCGGTCTGTCTCCGGGACAGACATCTCGATTTTGGGGTTAGACTCCGATGGTTGGTGTTCACACTGGTTTGTTGCAACAAACTAGAAAGACACTTCGGAACCATTTGGTGCCTTTCCGTGCTTAAAAAGTTGCCTTTCCTCTCGGTCTCTGCGGGTTGGGGGAGGGGCGGCAAAGTTATTTTTGTTTATTTCTCGTGTGGAGTCCTGGGAGTGAGGGAAAGGGCTTCTTTTTGCTTGTCAGAGTGGCCTGTTGCATGTCTCTCATTGTGATCGAGTTTAGCTTTTAATTTAGTCCAGGAGTAAAACTGCCCTTACTCTGAATGTAAGAGAAGGGCTGTGCATTCCCAGGAGGGTTAGATCATTTGGCTGGGGGAAGCCGGGAATAACAATTGTGTACTGAAAATATGAATTATTTCAAGTGGTAATCATATCGCGCCCACCTCTCCCCGCCTTCTCCCTCCCCGGCCCCAGTTCCCACCGTGCTACATGCCACTCCGAAATGTCCTTGCTACTGAACTGATGGGTCGCCTGTTGTTGCCCATCGGAGTTCTTCCTGGGTCTAGGCAGGAGCGCAGAAGATTCCCTTTAAAAGGCAGCCTGCCACCCCCGCTTTTCCTTCGCAGCTAGCAGCGCTATGGCAACAGGGGAGATCTTGTAGCTAGCCAGAGCTCCAGCCCCCTCATTCCTCCTGTGCAAATGAACCCACCATGGAGTCGCATTGTCCTTCCCACGGCTGTGCCATTGTTGAGACTAGCCGGCCAGTCCTGTCAGCCTCCCTCTCTCTCTCTCTCTCCAAGCTACCTTTCAGCAACAGCACAGGAAAGCCGAACGCCCGGGTTATTTGTCATAGGCAGACTCATTTTTACCCACGTGCTTTGGATCGAACCCAGGAAAGGCTGATGTGCTACCATAACTAACTCTCTAGTAACATTGAGTCAACCTAGTCTTTACCCACCCAGGCCAGTTGCAGGGAAAATGCCTGCGTGGATTTCTGACTCCTGTTGCTGGAGCAGGACCAGCTGATATTTTGGCACAGCAATAAAGCGATCCCTTGTAAATGGCATACAGCCAACTCTCTCATTGCAGTTCCCGAATACTTTCCTATACAAAAGCCCGGAAAACAATAGGCACGAGGCTTGTCCCCACGGTAGTCAAGGATTTGAAAGAGAATTAAGGCCAGGCACTGAAAATATTATTGTGATTATAACACGAGGTTCTAGACTTAGAATAAAAGGAGAGGCCAGGACGGTGTCTTATCATTTGCATCACTGTTGTCTCCGCTGTGTTAAGTCTAACTCTGGCAGAAATCCATACCTTAGCTCTTGGAGTTGCACAAAAGCAGAAATGCACAGGTAAGTCGGTCCGTGGATCACTTTTTAAACGTACTGTTGATTTATAAGAAAAGCAGGTCCTATAACCTGAAACAAACACACCTCTGTGCACATCATTAAGCCACTCCGTAAATCAGCCCGCCCTCACCGCCACACACGATGGTCTAGTCTTTCCATCACTATCTTTACCTGTATTTGTTTGCCCACAGCAGCCTACTTACCCGCAAGAGCGGGGTTACTGCGTTAGTGAGAGCCCCAGACCAAAGCGTTTCAGGACTAAGATAAGCAACTTCGGCTGGTGCTGAGTTTAGATGCATCTACTACTGATTTTTTAAATGTCCACGGTATTTTCCTAGTGCACAATCACCTCCCCGGGTCCCCTCTTCAAAGCACCACAAGCTGATCAGAAACAAGCAGTGTTTAAGAATCAGAGTCCTCTGGTTCTAACAAAACAAAACAGGACAAAGGAGCTAGGAGGTAGCAGAAATCCTGGTGTAAAAGCAGCGCCCAGCAAGTACTGTTAGTGCTCAGAGGTTAAATACGACAACTATATACAGTATATAATAACAGTAACACTCTCCAGTGTGGTATGGGATAATGGAACATTTAAAAACCTTGGGCTACTTCAAATAACCGATTTTAGATGTTTTGAGCATTTAAAAATGCCCCATCTTATTTAAATCGCACCTTTCAGGATTTCTAATTCATGCTAGGCCCTTCCTATATTTAAGAGCAGGAATCTGAAGCCAGACATCATCAGCCTGACAACTGGCTAGAATTTGGTCACTTGGGATTAATTTACATTTCCCCTAATTACAAGCACTGTCCGTGAATGTATATTGAAGATACAAAGCTCTGAACCATGACTAGTCGCTTGACCTTATGTCACTCCCTCTCTCTCCTCTTTATTTTCAATATCAGTGTAAAAACAAACCTTCAAGGAAATGAAATCACAAAATGCCACTTCTACATACACAAAAGAAAGGAAGGCTGAGAATCAGGACTATAACTCCCTATGGAAAGTGACCTTCTGTTGTTCAGATGTTGTGGGTGTCTCCAATAAAAACAGATTTCAAGCCTGTGGGGAGAGTTAGCTGAATATTGTGGTTAGTTACTCTTCTAAATTTAATTACACAGATTCTTTCCCTTGTGGGTGCAAAAGCAAAGGAAGGTCCAACTCTCTCTCTAAGGGAATGCGGTAGAACTAGGAACTGTCAGAACTTCAGGTTGAACTCTGAAAAGCAACTAAACGGAGACCGGGAAAGCATAGGGAATATTGATCCGTTCCCTTATCAGCTCCTTCAAGTGTTACATTTGCCTGTTTGCCCTAAATCAAATTGGGAAAAATATGTCCAGAAAACAATTGAAAGTGGTTTTATTGTCTTAAAAATAAAAAGGAAAACTCACCTTATTTTTGGTCTCTTTTCTAATGGCTCCCAGTGACAGGAATTACTGCACAGCAGGGGCTTCTTTAATGAAGATTTGGCATTTGGGCTTCAGCTCCGTTATTGCCTCGTTATGTTCATTCCCAGTGAGCCAAATGAGTCTCTTTTCATAGAAACTTTTACCACGCGCCAGAATAAATAAGACACTACGTGGCCAGAAGCTGGAATTAGCTCCCAATGCCATCGCGGATGGCCAACTATGTATTACCGATCGTTTTGCCAGACCATCGTTAAAACTAGCAAAGACACTAGGTAGCATACAGGGAAAGCTGGCTTTCTGGACACTGGGATCATATAGTTTGCAGGCTCCCCAGACATACATTTATACCTCTCGGGCAATAGTGTTTTACTGCTTTGTACTCTGTGTTAGTCATCTCGAGTGTGGAGTTTCTTTCCATTTGATTCCTCTTCCGCCGACATGACTGTACTGTACATTGCTATTGCAATCCTCAAACTGGGAAGGTAAAGTCAGACCGAGTTTAAGTGGAAGGATCTATTCTATTTACCCATCTTTCGACATGTACTTAATCTATGCGTGTGCACGTGTGTGTGTGTGGGGGGGGAGGGGGTGTTATCTGTCTTCAGATCAGGGAAATGGTGAAATCTGGAAAAGAGCTGTCGGGTTCAGCAACCCTTAAAGATTCTGGACTGCTGTATTTCTCTGTTTATTGGGAGCCAGTGAAAATTTTACTTGCCAAGGGCAAGGAGCCTTCAATGTGTATTAAAGTCCTCAGAGCGAGGTATTCAAAATCTGTCTTAAACATAACAACAGCAGCAGCAATCTTTGGAGGAAGAGTAAGGTTAAGGGCCTCGGGAAGAAAAGAAGGAGGTGAGAAGCATTGTTATTGACTGGTGCAGATTAAACAGCACAGAGGAAGATTTCAATTTGATAACGTCACAGCCCTTCCTGTTTGTCTTTGCTGCTTCTGCTGACAATTTTGTAAGGTAATTAAACTGGCTGATTGAAGTCGCAGTGGTCATGGGGCGATAAAGACCATTTGGATTTAATGGAATTTAAAAAACAACATTGCACTGCACACAACTCTTACAGAACAAGAATTTTAATGACCCATTCAGGGTGCTGACTAAATAGAACGTCCTGAACAAGTTTAATTGAAAGGGCAAACGAGATTAGCTGCACACAGTCTTTATTGCTGTAGATAGGGGAATTAAAATTATCCTTTTAAAAGACTCATTATTACATTATCAAGATTGAATGCAGGTTAAGTAAGCTCTCTTCTATGCTGAGCTTTTGTAACATCCCTGGATCCCTTTACCCCACTGTTTAGAACCAAGCACACTTGTACAAGGATTTGCACACAACTGTCCCATGAATCAAGTGATCAGACGTATAATTTACTTTTTTATTGACTGTTACTGATCTTTGGAAGGCATGGAAAGTTCAAGTAATGCTTTCAATGTAAATGTGGTTGATGAGTGAAATGGTTTCTGTTACTGGAGATAAGAAACCAGAGAAAAAGAGATTTACTTTTCTTTTCTAAATGTGAATACTAAGGATTTTCCTTTTAACAAGGAGAAAACCCACTCCCATCAGAAACTAACAAATGTTTTGCAGTCATTGCAAACAACTGCAAGTCTGATGTCTCATATTTAGATTTACATACATTGTTTTTTCAGAGTTTTAATCTTTCCTTCCCTTAATCTCTTCTACTGAAATTATTATTATATGTTCAGTGAATAATGCAAAGGAGAAACTAGAAAGTACCTTATTTTCATACTCTCCAATCTGCAAGGCAAATTAATGTTGGCTGAATAATCTTATTATAAATGTGCTGTAATGCATGTTAGAAGATTAGATTAAACAATGCACAACATAACATTATTAGGTCACATTTGAACTGAAACTTTGGGAATCAGAGGCCAGTGTGATGTTAAGGTGCTTGCAAATTCCCCTTATTGTTTTGACTATTTAGTTGTTTTGGATCCTTTTTGATATGATGATGTATAGTAATAATAATGTTAATAATAGTGTTATGTTTGTAAAACAAATTTAATTTCAAAAGATTCAAAGCATTTTGCAATCATTGCATTTAAAAATTACATTATATGCAGTGATCACTTTGTCTGTCACTGGAGTGCAGCCACCTCTGCATTGACCAAGGTGATATTTTAACAGCATACAGTAACAGCAGTTCAGGGCAGAAAATCAAGAAGACTATCTTATTCAATTGAATTAATGGGGAGATTTTACTTAGGCCGGAATTGGAATACACGTATTTGAACGTGACCAAGACATCAGGCCTGCCATTCAATGTGTTCCATGGATCTTAAAGTTGCCAAAAGGCACTTTTACATCTCATCCAAAAGGCACACTTGGATCAAAATCTGCTAGTAAATAGTAAGGTAGTTTTGCATCCAGGATTACCTAAGAATTCTTCTTGGGTAAGCCTTCACTCTTCTGTAGAGATTTTTGGGAATCCATTCTGACCCATGTATTCCAAGTGAATCTCATAGGCTTGGGAGAGAAATTTCCAGATGCTTCAAAAGGCGCAGAGCTTTTTCTTCCTGGTTAGTTTGGTTTAAATGAACATATAGTAGCTGCATTTCTCACTGCATAATGTCAGACCCATAACTGGATGTCTGTAACTGTGATCTTTGTAGAGAACACCATGTCAGCATCCACACAACAGAAAGCTCATTTCATTTATTGGGTCAACAAGATTTCAAATTTTTATAAGCAGCAGCTGTCTAGTTTGGTTAACCACATTCTGCCCACAACAATTCTCCTCCAGTTTGCTACTTTGATATTCTTCATGTTCATTCCTGTACATTGGCCAAACTGGACAGTCTCTACGCAAAAGAATAAATGGACACAAATCTGACATCAGGAATCATAACATTCAAAAACCAGTAGGAGAACACTTCAACCTCTCTGGTCACTTAGTAACAGACTTAAAGGTGGCAATTTTGCAACAGAAAAGCTTCAAAAACAGACTCCAGTGAGAAACTGGTGAACTAGAATTAATTTGCAAACTAGATACCATTAACTTGGGCTTGAATAGAGACTGGGAGTGGCTGGGTCATTACACAAATTGAATCAATTTCCCCATGTTAAGTATCCTCACACCTTCTTGTCAACTGTCTGGAATGGGCCATCTTGATTATCACTACAAAACTTTTTTTTCTCCTGATGATAATAGCTCATCTTAATTAATTAGCCTCTTAGAGTTGGTATGGCAACTTTCACCTTTTCATGTTCTCTGTATGTATATATGTCTTCTTACTATATGTTCCATACTATGCATCTGATGAAGTGGGCTGTAGCCCATGAAAGCTTATGCTCAAATAAATTTGTTAGTTGTAAGCTGCCACAAGTACTCCTATTCTTATTCCTGAACTCTGTTAAACTGCCTGCATCTGTAACTTTCACTCTATGCATCCGAAGAACTGAGGTTTTTACCCACGAAAGCTTATGCCCAAATAAATCTGTTAGTCTTTAAGGTACCACCAGACTCCTTGTTGTTTTTGTAGATACAGACTAACATGGCTACCCCCGGATACTCTGTTAAACTTGTTGCATTTCACCACAGAGGTGATTGCATTTAAAAGGTAGGTGAAGCAAATCCTGCTTTTTACGTGTTTTTAAATTTTTTGGGATGAAAACCACTGCTTAAAGGAAAATTTTATTACTTATTATGGTTACTAAAACAACTTAGGGACACATGCACTTTACATCGAGGGCACAACACATTTTCCAAATATGTGTTTTTGTCATTTATTATATAATTTAAATATTAAATTTCCCCCTCCCCCACCTTTTTGCTGTTATGGAAACAATTTATTAGGCCCATTCTGCAATCATTTATTACACAAATAATGCAACTGACATCAATGTATGTGAATAAAGATTACAGGATCAGATGACTGATTTGTACTTTTACACAGATTACAGCAGTAAGCAGCAATATGTCTTACATGGTCACAAAATAATCTTAAAGATGAACTGCAAAGGAAAGAAAAATGGGATTGTGTCTTTTCCCCCTCTCCTTTGTTGTTTTAAAAAAAATAAAAATATTTTTTACTTCTTTTTTGCAAGGTCTTGGACTTCCTAACTTTCATGGGAAACTCCATGGATGACTGGAAAACTAATCAGTTTATGACATCAGCTATATGGAAAAAAATGAAATTGGAATGAGAGAATACGTGATTTTTTTATCAGACTATTTAAAGCTATTTGTTTTTGTTACACCTACTTACCTCAAACTCCCTAAGGGGGAAAAACATTTTAAAGAAAAAGATAGATTTTTTTGAACGTTCAACAGCCTTGTCTTTAAATTAAAGGCTGAAAAAAATTGAGCCGAGACCTTTAACTTGCAAAAATACCAATAGGACTACTAATGACAGTAAGCACTACACCTGGTAGTAAGTGATTGCAGGATCAGGCCCTGGATTTATAAACTTCCCTACTCCCCAGTGATATAATTAATATTTATTCCTTTCAGTATAACAATACATTTGAATGTGACAAGCAAATTAGAACCTGCCATTTACTGGACTAATTGAGATTACTGGGCAAGAACCTGATTCTGAAGCCTATATATATATAGTCCCCCTGAAGTCAGTAGGACTATGCAGCTGAGGAAGGACTGTCAAACTCAGCCTATAAAATGCAGTCCTGTTTTGGTTAAGGCCCTAGTTCAGCAAACTGTCCCTAATAAGCAAAGCACTTAAGTATATGCCTAATTTTAAATGCATAATAAATCCCACTGATTTCAGTGGAATTTATGGATGTGGTTAAAGCTAAACACATACATAAGTGCTGAATAAGAATAGTCTTAAGCATGTGTTTAAGTGCCTTGATGAACTGGGGACTAACTCTATGGCAAAGCTCCAACTGAAGTCAATGATTTAGTCCATACTGAGAAAATGATGTTTGGACAGCATGTAATCTTGCTTTTCAAAGAAGATATTATCCTGTGTTTATACAAAAACAATGCTTTCTTTAAAGCTGTCTTTATAATAAACTGACTGCTGGTGTATTCAAAATACTGTTATTAAAATATTCACTCATGTGTATAGACACTCTAATAGGGAATAATTCAAGTACTGTACATTTATTAAGGATATACTTGTAATTGAGGTTGCCATCCATTTGGGCTTTTATGGTTCTGCTATAGTTTATAACTGATATATGTCTATATTTATACTGCAAGTTTAAAGTAACACAATTATGGTATGGCTATAAAACATACCATAATAAAAATAATCAAGTATCCACATTATTTTAACAAGAAATGTGTGAAGTCCACAGCCCATTGTGTTCATATTTATTGAGGCCTTCATCATTTTTTTCACAAGTAATCAACTGTATTGTTAAGATAATTTTAACTTCTGCCTGAACTATTCAGATTGGAGTACCGAAACTAGAAAAACTGGTTATTTTAATGGGGGGGGGAATACCGATTTATATTCATAATTAACTTTGCATCATCCATCAGTAGCAAGCACCTTGTCTAGATTATTATAGAAATACATTTTCTTTAGCTGTGTGAGATAACTCAGTGCTGCTGGGGTCACTTTAGTGTGTCTTATTTTCATGCCATAGCTATAGGTGTAACTATCAATTGGGTGCACCTTTTAATTTATCCATAATTCACAATTGCATTTTATGGACCAAATTTAGCAGTAATCTAATTTGCAGTATATATTACAGGTAGGCTCTGATTCTGATTTTACTTTCACTGTTTTTACATGAGTGTAACTGCATTCAGTTTTGTGGGATTACTCCTGATTTACATTAGAGTAAATGAAATCAGAATCAGACCTGCAAATTGTAAGATAGTTTTAAAATGAGTGTAAATTACACTGCTATGGCACTTAGTGATTCTGAGAAACCACATTAGTACTGTGAGACCAAAGTCAATGAAAATTGCACCTGTTCACTCCAGGTCTCGACTTTGCCTGGCAATGTTGAGGATAGTGTAGGCATAAGTGTAAATTGATTGATGTAGTTCCTTTGAAGTAAATGGAGCTATGCTTGTTTACACCAGCTGAGGATTGGACTCTGTGTGTGTTTGGAGCAGAGAGTATGTTGCTCTATTTTATATTCTCTCGTCAGTTGTTTATCTTGCTGCATACTCCTTCTGCCGCCTTGGTGCATGTTTTACACAGTCACTAAATGCTAAGTCAGAGTAAGTTATGCTTCTTTGCCACTACCCCCACTATAACTGTTTTATGACCAATTTATTCCTGATACGTGATTTACACCACTGAATACATTACTGCTGAATTTGGCCCACAGACTTCCATGGACTTAGTATCCACTCAGCAGCTGTGTTTACTGAATTTGTATACATTTATATTATATCTTTTTATTACACGTGTAGTATACACACACGCATGCATGCACACACACACAAGTGCACGCACACACACACACATCCATATTTTAAAGGTAGGCATTTGTAACCAAATGTATACAGTTGCATGGCCAAAGCTTTGAACACAAATATCTGGTTTGCCCCCCTCCCCTCCATGACCAGGGCATATAAATGGTCATGTGTGCACAGAAACACTTCATTTGTAAGTACACATCAGTTACTAATATACATAATTAGACATGTTTAACAGTATGCATGCTCTTGTGTCTGTGTCAGTGTTCAGAATTTCCAACATCTGTAATGTAATAATATGTAGCACTTTTTATCTTGAAAGAATTATACAAACTTATTATTACTTATCTAAGTAATCAACAGTTTGGGTGTTCTTTGTGCATTTTTTGGAAAGGCATAACTCACATTCATTTCACTGGGTGTTTTGCCTGTGTAAAAAAAGAGTCAGATTGGGCCTTGTGCAAGAAATATATATCTCCTGAAAAAGGCATGCTGTATTGTGGTTTAATTCCTAAAAATACACTTGTACTTTTTGTTTTAGGCATTTTTTTATTGAATTCCAGAGTCAGATCCTATTCCTTTTCCAGAATTAATGTCTGTGATATCAGTCTGTCCCTCCAGTTCAGCTGTATTTTCTGCTACTTTTTACTGGATACAGAGATTGAAACTTTGGTATCATTAATGACCCAAGTAGAAAGATTTTTTTGTCCAACCTGACTGTTCTTTGGCACTTATGGGCTTTCTCCCAGCTCCCACTTCAAATAATAATACCCCCAAACGTGGTCAATTTCCTCTGCCATCAGTCTGGCAATTTTCTCTGGTCATTTTCCTTTGCCATCTATCTTTAAGGTAAATTCTTTCCTATCAGGAAACAGTATTACAACAGGGACTATTTCACTGAAGATTGTAGGTAGTATGGACATGAATTGTGATCCCTTTTAATTAGTCTCTTTCTCATCTTATCTCTGTCTTACTCATTTAACAAAATATTTGTGCAGATTGGGGATCCCTTAGGAGTCATGGGATTTATACCAGTGTAGCTGAGATCAAAATTTGCTAATTAACTCTGCCAGTTATCTTTGTTAGTCTTCTTCATTGGCTGTATGGACTATGGACCTGATTCTGGTCTCACACCAGCATAGATCAGGGGTTTCCCTTTGGATCAGATGGAATTTTAAAGTAGTGTGAGACCTTATACTGGTAGAATTTAATTTTATATATTTGTGAGGCTAAAGGGCTGTGTTTTTTTTGTTTCTGTTTATTTGTAATATCATGAGATCTGTATGTGGGTCCTATTTATATATAAGGAAACAAAAATGCAAAAGATTGGATTGTGCTTTCATGCTTTCTGTAAGGCTATCTAAGCATTATATAGCTCATTTGTGCACTAAAGTTTGTGAAACAAAAGTAAATAGTATACAGTGAGCATTAACCAAAACAGATACTTAGCCAACAAACATTCAGTGTTTCTGTTGTAATAAATGACAATTTATTAATAATTTTATAGATTTTTAAGGCCAGAAGGGACCATTAGATCATCTAGTGTGACCTGTATAACACAGGCCATAAAATTTCATACAGTTACCCCTGTATTGAGCCCAATAGCTTGTGTTTGACTAAAGCATCTCTTCCAAAAAGGCATTCAGTCTTGATCCAAAGATTTCAGGGGATGGGGAATCCATCACTCCCCTTGGTAGTTTGTTCCATTGGTTAATCACCCTCCCTTTTTAAAAAAAGTACCTTATTTCTAATTTGAATTTGTCTGGCTTTAATTTCTAGCCATTGGTATTGTTAACTAATACACCATAAAAAAGAACATTAAAGTCATGGAGCGAAACCTTAAAATATTGGGTGGGAAAGCTTTGGAGAATGGTTGGTAATGGTTTGGTTCTTAGTGATCGCATCTTTATTACATTAATTGGAAAGGTTATGCTCGCTGCTTTAGAATTGGTCTCACAGTAGTAATAAATGTAACTGGTTTTACTGACAATAACTCATATGCAATCAGACACTTCCTGTAGTATGTAAAATGAAAGTGACTAATATAGTCATGGAACCTTAAAATACCACATTGTCTGTAGCAAGAGTGTCTTTTAAAGCAAGAACTCTGTGTTTTTCAATGAAATTTATCCTATAGGGCAGGAAATCTCTACATGAAATTTTACAGCTCCAGAATTCCACATTGTCTGTAACTCCAGGAGAAAAGCAAAAACCATATGTGAGAATGTTAAGAAATATATATATATGTTTTATAATGTAAGCATCTCTTTACCTAAAATCAGCAAGATTATTTGTTCTTAAAAAGAAATTAACATTTTTATATCTGTTACATTTAGGCTTTACATTTCTTAACTGCAACACACATACTCAACTAGCTATCAGATACATTCTGCTCATTTCAGCAATAGAAAGATAATCATATTCTTCTCCTGGAGTCTTTAAGAAATTCATAGAATAAGTTCAAGTATTATATAAATAATTCATTCTTTTCGCTGCACGTTATAGCACTTAACAAGGACCAATATCAGGACTCAGAACCTTAGGGAAGCTAATTTGTAGCATTATTACTTCTCTGATTTTTATCTGTTCTACGCTGTTTAGCGTTTTCATGACCTAGTATCTTCACAATAGTCCCCCTTTCTCTGTGATGTCTGAAAAATCCTTTTCCTCTATTCATGCATATCACTTTTTGGTGGCATGCAAAGGAGGACCCATAAACACTTTTTATTTGTCTTTCTGTCAAGAAGTACATAAAAATGTAAGCATTCCTGTTTAACACAAAAACTAGTCAGTTCCTGTCACCCTGTCACTGTCACTCAAACAAATCAAACTGAACTTCAAATACTTTGTCTGTATCACATCACCTGAAATTGGCACCTGAAAAATTACTTTATATGACAAGTTGAATTAAGCAGACATGTACAGCCAAATTCTGTTCTTAGTTTATATCAGCATGTAAGCAGAGTAATTCCATCTACTTCACTAAAATTATGTTTAATTTACACTGGTGTAACTGAGATTAGAATTTGGCTGGTAGATTATATGAAGAACCTTTCTTTGCTACAAATAAAAAAAAAATGGTAAAGATTTAAAAAGTGACCTGATTTTGGACACCTCAGTTATTCAGTGCATAATTTGAGACACTTTTTGGTGCCTGATTTTCCACTGAGATCCTTAAATGTGCCCGAAAATGGCCACTGTTTACCCCACTCTGGTCACAAAGTTTTCAAAAAATTCTGGAATCAATTTGATGATGTTCTGAGAGCATTGCTGGTGTAACAGAATGTAGATCAGTTTTAAGACCTTAATGATGATGATCACTTATAAAAAAGTTGATGACCATGATTAGTGATAATAAAAAAAAAATCTTATATGAATAGAGAGTATAATGATAGGGAACTCTTTATCTCAGAAAGAAAATTAATAAGGGGAAACATTATAAAAGTACACAAAATAGTGAATTGTATAGAGAAGGTAAATTGGGAACATTCAATGCAAGAGGACATTCAATGAAACTGAAGATTGGCAAATTTAAAACTGATAAAAAGGAAATGCTTTTAGTACACAATTAATGCACACTAGAGTGTGGAACTCATTGCCACAAGATATCATTGAGGCCAAGGGTTTATCAGGATTCAAAATAGGATTTAATATTTCTATTTCTATCCAGAGTTGTTATTTTAAAGATTAAAACATGGAGAGCTTTGGAGTTGATATAAATGATTGTGCTATTCAGCCTAGGCCAACCTTTGGGAGTTAGGAGAAAACTTTCCTACTGGTCAGGTTTTTCCAAAACTGTCTGTTGCAGGTTTAAACATAATGGTCCATAGTCCTAATAATTAAGGCCATATGCAGTCTTCTCTCACCCTTGTCCATGTAAGGGACAGGCATTATTGTATCCCCTGAATGGAGGGAGCCAGGACTGGTGTACAGGAGAGTATGCTGCACTTCACAAAGGGACGCAGCACTGTACATGCTACCCTGCTGTGCTGGGGAGCTCTGGGAGATGCATGTGGCTGGATTTCAGTTATATTCAATGATATACATATAGTTTATATATTGCTTTGGGATCCTTGAGGTTGAAAAGCACTACAAAATGTATAATATTACTCTTAATAAAGTTTATGTTTTCAGATCCTGGCAAAGTCTATCATTCATTGCAGTAAACTTAGTATGAGGTCTGTGCTTTGGATTAGAAAAAAATAATTCAACAAAACTGCATTAAAAAGACATTAAAAGGTCTGTCTTAAACCTACCAAAGCAAGGAAAAGCTCATTTAAGGATCAAACCAACATTATCTAGTCACAACAGGACATCATCTCTAGCATCACCCAGTTGTGACCTCTTGTGTCTAGACACTGGAGGTCTGAAGCTTAGTTATGAGTGTCTAGGTTTTTGTGACCTTCGGGCAGACCCTTACTGTTAGTTAAATGTTGTTTTTATTGGAGGTTAAGGTAAAAATATACTGTGTTTTCATGTTAAGTACTGTAGAACGCTTCACTGTGCCTCCTTCATTCTGTATCCGCTTCGTTGCTTTACTATAGCCAGTAAGAACCAGCCATAACAACAAAGAATTAAAAGCTACTTAGACCATCTGAATCATAGATATTGCCAGTTCTGACTATCTACTCAGTCTGGTGTAAAAATACCATAGACCCCAAACAACAAAATGTACACTAAAAAACATGAATAGAATGCTGGATTTATTTATTCCAAAAACTACAGGTCTCTACCACTTGAGATAAAGGAGACACTCCCTTAACAGTTTGTGTTAGCTTTAGTTGGGCTTTTTATTTTAATTGTTGGCTGCAGGCAACCACTACAGAGCAACATAGCATCTCTATAAACTGAGGATAGGCACTAGTTGGCAATAGTCATGTATGCTCATGCCTATGTGCATGCACACGTGCACGTGCAAGCACAAATAGGTTCCTGCTCCTGCAACCTTTATGCAGAAAAAAATAACTCCCATTTGTCTGAGTATTCTTTTAAAATATAAGTTGGAAGAAAAGGAAGAACTGTGCAATGCTAAACCTTTGAGTCTTCATGAAAGGACTCATGGGACTATATATCTGTTTCATGACAACTAGTGTGAAAATAGGATAACAAAAAAGTTGTGAAGGTAGCAGAAACTGTTCTACCACAGCATGGTGAGGACTTCATCAGTATTTTCACAGTCTCGGTGGAAATAACCATTCAGGGCCATATGAAAGACAGTATGAAAGTCAGCAGAAATCAAGTGAGAGAATAAATGCAAATTACACACGAAGAAAGGAGAACAGTTCTAAATGAAATGCTGTCAGAAAGAAAAGCTAATTATAGTAGTCCTGTGAATAAGAAGCACACAAACACACATAAAAACTATTAAGAAATGTTTAGGAGATGGAGCTTGTCAAAAACACACCAGGACTAGAGGAGAGATGAATCTAGGGCCAAAGCCCCCACTTTAAAAAAATCATTCAAATCTTGAGGATCAAGGGTGTTGGGGAAGAGCTAGGAGACAGAGATTTGAGACTGAGCTACAATATACACGATCAAATTCTCAAGTCTGCCAATTTTACTTTGCATGTAAAGCCTATGATACCTGCCGCCCATGGGTCAGGGAACTACTATGCTTTTACTAGGGACTTATGAAAGCAGGGGAAGTAGATGTAATGTTATCCTTGTGTATAGCTCGTGACATATTTGGGGACCCTTTGGGATGAAAGATGCTATATAAAAAGAGAATTTAAAAGTCAAATGCCAGAGACAGTGCATTTAGGTTATGCAAGAAACAATGAATGGTGAATAGGCTCCACTGTAAGCAAAAATAAATGCTGGCATGACAGAAAGCAGTCAGAGGTTTTGGTTGCCAACATCACAGGTGAATGCATTTGGGATCTTGATTATACAATGGAAGATGTAGCAAATAACGAGCTAAGAATAGGATAGGAAGAAATTCCCTTGCACCAGATACTTAGATCTGGAACAAGGACAAGATACCAGAGTTAATCTGCCTAATTTTGAAAAGATTGACATGAGATCTTCAGTGACCACAGCGGTCAACACAACAGTCTGTTTTAAATGTCATCTGAAAATCCCTAGGAACACAGTGCACCCATAACATCTTGCTAGCACATTATTTCAATGTCCTTGCAAAAGGGAGAGTGTTGCCTAATAAATCTGGGTGTTTTGATAGAGGTTTCCAATTAAAATACTTCACAGGCCTGATCCATTTCGCTTGATAAATCATCTGAGATTAAAGCCCAAAATGATGCATTTACCAGCCTAAAGGATTTGCATGGTTTGGGGCAACAATATTTCTAATATTACAAGTTCGTTCCATAATTTTGCAAATAGTGTCAATTTCTTCCACCAGTTTCCTGAAAAGGGACATCTATTTAACTATATTGAAGAATGTGAAAGTGGCTTCCAGTAGCTGAAAGTGACACTACTAATAGGACCAATCTTAGTTTACCCATCCTAAAAAGACAGCTTTCCTTCTGGATACTAATGCTAGTGATTTAGGAATGGGAACAGTACTATTTTAGGAGCACAGAAGCTAGAGAGAGAGGAGTTTTATATTATAATTAAACTCTCTCTGCTGCTGAGAAACATTATTGTGTCACATGAAAAGAACTACTGGCCATTGTAAGATCAATAGATCACTTTCATCATTACCTCTATAGGAGAAAGTTTATTACTCAAAATGATCACACAGCTCTACAGCAGCTATTGAAACCCCAAAGCCCTGAAGGACAATTGGCTCGCTGGTTGCACAAAGTAAAACAGTATTATTTCATCATTTAGCATCTTCACAGGGGAATTCATGGGGATGCTGGTGCCTTATTATGCACAGTGTATTTAGACACTGATTGTAAACACTGCATGAGCAAGAAAGATAAATATTTTTTTATCAGAATGCCAAAATTCTTCACGTGCCAATTCTGGAAACATTTCCCTCCAGACCCAATAAACTGGAAAAGTACAATTAACTTTACTACTACTGTATAGCTGCTTGTGAACTGAATGATGCAACGCTACAAAGATTAATTATAGGTGAATTTCAAGAAGTCTAGCAAAAAGATCCTATGGTATTAGCTATTGTCAGATTGAAATTTCTTGGAGCATGATACCATGATTAAAACCTACCAGACATGATGGAAGCCTCTAGAAATGTAATAAGAATTGTTAAAATGGTTGATAGAGAAATTTAAGCTAATGTGATTCTAAAATATCAGTTTTAGAGGGCCAAAAAAATTAAGCAAGTTCTTTATCTGCATCACTATCATAATAATATTGACCCTTAGGAATCTATAAATTATATGAGCATTTCTCTTGTTTAGGATGTCAAAAACCTGTTGAGAAATGGTACAAGAAATGAGAAAGGTATGTAAAGAAAGGGCTATCACAGGAAGTTTGTGCACCTTTACAATACAGTACATTGTTGGATAACTACTGGAAAGATTTCTGCATCAGAATGAGAAGTCACTACTTTGGATTATTTTAGTAAACAGTCTGAGGCCTGCTTTGGCACTGACGCATAAGGTACTGATGTTTAATTTTCACTAATTATCGGTCATTTTGTATGTTCAGGAATGCACTTTGCTGAAGATTATTATCACATTTTAACCATTGAAAGTCTAATGATGTCACATGTAATGAGTTAAGAGAGCAAGAAATTTATTTAGAAAAGAGAAAATCTTAGCAATATGCTCCACTATCATCTATCGTTGTCTGTCAATCATTTGTACTGCGGGAGGAGAAGAGAGAGGGGAAGATTGGTAGCTCTTTTATATATACCAAAACCCAAATTAATGCTGGAGCAGTATTCAAGTTTCTATGTAGATACACCCTGCTAGATTTTGCCAAGAGAGCAAACCAAAGAATGTTTTATTCTTATGAAGCACCCCCAGCTTTGGTGGGTATAGTGCTGATACTGATATATTAAGATCATCAAGATCCCTTTGTAGGTTTGACTGATTCCTCTATCATATTTTGTGTCTTAAGATAGGCGTCTGGAAAGATCATTATCTTTATCCTTGATGTTTGTTGTCTCTTTTTACTTTAGATGTGCCAAAAATCTACTCTTCATCTTGTGGCCATTATAAAGCCATAATAATTTCATTGTTGGATACGGTTCCCAGGAATTGGCTTTGGGTGGATTTCTGTAACATCAAGTATCAGAGGGGTAGCCGTGTTAGTCTGGATCTGTAAAAAGTGACGAAGAGTTTTGTGGCATCTTATAGACTAACAGATGTATTGGAGCATAAGCTTTCGTGGGTGAATACTTACATGTGTCTGACAAAGTGGGTATTCACCCACGAAAGCTTATGCTTCAATACTTCTGTTAGTCTATAAGGTGCCACAGGACTCTTTGTCACCTGTAACATCAAGTCACTTTTCAATAAAATCCACAGTCTCTTTTTCTTCAGTACCTGTAAGGATATCATAAATTCTTACATTCCCACTTCTTCCTTGGCAATTCTGTGTTTTCATTCAGCTAGCAACCTTCATTCGGGGAACCCTGACTTTGTGATTATCATGTTCCACCATAGCTTTTCTACATCACTAAGTATCTACGGGTCTGAGTCTGACACTAAGGGCTATGTAGACTTGATTGTTTATTTACACGTTTGTCACAATTTTTAAAACAAAAAATCATGAAGGAAAGAAACTTCCTGACCTAAGGCTAATTCTGTAGAATTGTAATAAAAACAGTTATATTTTGTGATATTATGCATCAGGTAAAGGTGTGCCATCAGCTGCACAAGATTCAGAGAATAGAGAGATTTTATCAACCCAGTGGTTAGAGTGACTATTTTAAATGACCTATCCTGCTATTAAGATTGCATAACATGATGGGAATATATATATCTAGTCTAATCATTTGTTGCTCAGAATTTCAAAATAATATGATTAGCTAAAAACGTAGTAAGAAGGGTATAGTTCTTAGCAGAATTGTTCTTTTTTATTTGACTAGTTTAAACAGATTTCTTTGTACTTCATAACAGAATAATATGGGTTATCTTTTGCATGTAGTTCTTTTAATATTTGAAGAGGAAAATATAGCTACTCATAAACTGGCATATTGTTTCTAGGTTTTAAGGTTCAATTATTTTTCTTTTGAAGAAGGTCATAAACTATTTCTCCCCCTTTGCTTTGCTTCCTCTTCCCAATTAACAATTTATAACACAATGAAAGATTACATTAAAGGAAAGAGGGACAGCCATTTTACTGAGGTTCGGTGCATGTAGCAAAATGGAAAGTATTAATAATTTATTATTGATGAATCACAATACATTTTAGCCTTTTACCACACAATCAAGCCATCTGGATAACAAGTGAAATCTACATTTGCTTTGAATATTCAAGCAACATTTGCCTACTTCCTGCTCAAATGACCAAAGCATCTTTTGAGATCTTGAAATTTTATTTCTAAATCACACATGTAATTTCTGCTTCACTGTATAAATTATGAAAACATGTTTACTGCCTTCATACATCCATTTTAAAGGAAATGGCTGCCATTCCTTATTTTCATTATTCAACAATAGTCATTGTTTTAGAAATTGACACACTGAATTTGTGCTTTTATTCTTTTCACTGTATAAGTTAATTATATTCTATTTACCTTGTAATAAGTGGGTGCCTTGTATAAACCTTTTAATCTTTACCCAGGATGGAAAGTTAAAATAATACTTTGCCATTTTAGGAGGGAAATGGTGCTGTTGTACTTTGATTTTAAAGATTTTTTTTCCCTCCAAACTTCATGGATGAAATAAATCTATATTTCCCATAAATCAGATAAAAGCATGCAGCATGAGCATTTTGTGTGTAATGCACTGACTTTGATTCTGCGAAGTAATTAATCACATGCCTAACTCTGAACATGAGTAGTCACATTAATAATAATATCTAACTCTTACTGATGAAAAGCACTTCATAAAAATAGGTATTAATATTATATAGCATATTTCTCCAGTAGATCTCAAAGCATTTTAACAAAAGAGGTCATTAGCCCCATTGTACAAATAGGGAAACTGAGGCATGGGGAGGTGAAGTGACTTAGCCAAGGTTATCCAGCAGGCCAATGGCAAAACCAGGAATAGCACCCAGGTCTCCACAGTGGATCTATTCCAGTGCTCATATTGAATTCAATAGGACTATGCACATACTTGGTTAGGTACAGGCCTGAGTACCTGGATCAACTGGGGCTCAACCCTATGAAGTACTGAGTACCTTCATTTCCTATTGCAGTCAATAGGAATTGAGGGTGCTCAGCACCTTGCAGGATTGAGACTTTGGAGCCTAAACAATAAAGTGATACTCGGGGCTCTGTATAGCGCAGTGCATTAGGACCCAGAAAACCTGCATTCTATTCCTGGCTCTGCTGGGTAAGTCACTTACATCACTATGCCTCCGTTTCATGTCTGTAAAATGGTGATACTGACCTCTTTGTAAAGTGCTTTGGGCTCTATGGATAACAAGTGCTATTTACTACTGCATTGTAGTAATGGTGGTAATATTGTTATATCTGTCTATTTTGGTCTAGAGAAACTAAATGCAATGTGTTAATTTCTCTCTTTTGCAGCCATGTGGGGTAAGGAAAGTACAGAGATAGGGCCTGATTCTGAGTAAACTCAGTGCCTTTACACCAGTGTTACTCCACTGATTTAAAATGAGCTAGTCACAATTTTCATTGCTTTATGCCGAGTTCAGAATTATCACCATTATGGCTGAGTGCTGGCCCCTTGCAAAATCTGCCTTAGCAGAACAAATCCAGGTAGAATGTCACAGGCAGCCTCATTCCTGTCTTCTACTACTTCTGCTTTTAAGAGGAGCAATGAATGCTGCCTCACCCCCTGATTCTCTATTCCAGCTGGAACATGGTGGGTGAGATGGGGCAGTGGTCATGGCTCCTGCTTCAATGGACATACTTCTCCATGACCATTGGCTGGCCAAATATCCTAAGCGCTCAAGGGAACACTGAGTCTACTGAGTGTCTCCCTCCTGTAAGCATGTGCTTGGGGGCTCTTTGTATTCCTGCCCAGGCACAGCCACAACTTAGACCAAATTACTGTTGTCCTAGAGTAGTCTGAAAAAGTTATTGGAGTGACTGTTACAAATACAGTAAAAGCTGTGTTATCTTGCACTTTACCAACTGGCAAGCTCTAGAAATTGGCATTTCTGATATCCATTAAAAGTCCGATTGGCCCAGGGCCGATAGGCTACCTACCTGGCTCTACATGGCTTCCCGGAAGTAGCGACATGTCCTTGCTGCTCCTAGGTGGAGGAACGGCCATGGGGGCTCCATGCACTGCCCCCACCCAGAGCACTGGCTCCACAGCTCCCATTGGCTGGGAGCTGCGGGGGGAGCTGGGAGCTGCAGGGGGTGCCTGCGAGAGGAGTCAGCGCGCAAATCCCCATGGCTGTGCCTCCACCTAAGAGCAGCAGGGACAGCAGGGCTGCTTTCCGGGAGCTGCCCAAGGTGAGCGCTGCTTGGATCTGGCACCCCAAAACCCCTCCCGCTGCCCAACCCCCTGCCCTGAGCCCCCTCCAGCATCCAAACTCCCTCCCAGAGCCCACGCCTCACACCCCAACCCACAGTCCTGAGCCCCCTCCCGCACCCAAACTTCCTCCCTCTTAGTTAACCGGAATTTTTGACTTATTGGCACCCCTCATTCCCCCAACATGAGGAAACAAAGCTTTTACTGTAACACTTTCTTTTTATATGATATTATATGAGATCTTTGAATGGCAGTAGACCAGGTTTCTATCACACTTCTGAGTATATTTTTGCTGCAATTACCTCAAAGGCAGGCAGCCTTCTCTCAGGGGATTTTATAACTGAGTAAAGAGCAGTAAACAGAAAGGTCAACACACAGCACACATCTTCTCCGGGAGTCAATGCCAAGAGAATTTTGATTTAATTGTGCAACAATTATATCTTTTAAGTAATGTACAGAAGTGCTTAAGGATTAATTCTTCACCTTGTATTATGGAGTCAGGAAAAGTAATGACATGTGATATGGATTTACTTAACTGGGTAATTTGAAATCCCTTCCAGTATTTATTCTTGTGATTCTTTTTGATCTGTAAATATTAGTTTGATCTAAATATTTTAAGAGAATTTAACAAAAAATAGTTTTAAACAGGAATAAGCAATCAACCTATGTTTGTGCTTTGAATAATCTTTTGGCAAATCAAAATATTAAAGTAGATGGTAGCTGAGATTATCTACATTAGCACACTAAATATCTAATTCTAAAAATACAAATGCAGAATTCTGCCACTGGTATTCTTTTCTGTAGGATGAGCTGAATTATATGTACACAGGGAGAGGAATGCACATCAGCCAAAGTTAAAGTTACTCCCTTTTACCATAGAAATTAATTTGGCCAATAGGCATAATTAGCCCTTCTGAGACAGTTATATCTATTCTATTCTCCCACAACATGACTGTTTTATGAAAACTTGAGCATAAATTAGACTTATTCCTCTCATTTTATAGTCACTAGACACAGTGGGCCAAATTAATCCTTTGTATAGTTCAAGTGAAGTCAGTCGGGCACATAAGGTTTGAATCTCACCCAACAAGAGAAAGAATTGTGTTACGGGAGACAAAAAGTGTGAGAACCAGGGTCCAGATACTCCAAGGGGAGAACAGGGGGGGTCTGAACCCCAAAGGATAAACTGATTGTATACAATTGAATCAACTGATTGTATACAGTATTAATGTATTATAAAAGTGTATTGAGAAAGTTCTTTTATAAAAGCTGGTAACACATTGGAGATTAATATCATTGGGAATTATGGATACTCAGTGATATTATGCTTTTAAAGTTTGTGACCAAAGGGGGATGCAGTTTTTCTCTCAGATAGGAGGGAAGGTAATTTCCCTTGTAAATTAAGCATTATGGAATTGAAAAAATGGAAGCCCTATTTACGTACGAATCATCAGGGGGATCAGAAGTCATCAGGAAGCAAAGAATAGCAGGTAGTCATCCTGACTCTGGGAACAAAACAGTGAGTTTTGGGAAGTATAAGTGGGAGCAAAAAAGCCATTTTGGCATCTATCTCCTGAGGGGCACAGAAGGCCAGAGCTCTTAAAATTTGAGAGAGGTGGATCCTTCCAAAAAAGGGGTTGAGATCTCTGAGTACTAACTGTAGGTAAGAAACCTGCTTAGACAAAGGTTATAACTCACTGAAGTTAAGTTTTAGTCACTAGAAAGTGTGTTTTGTTTGTTTTATTTATAACCTTTCATATCTCTTTTACTCTTGCTCAAAATCATTTAAACCTCTGTTCTTGGCTGATAAACTTATTCTTGTTTTGTTACAAAACCGTCTCAGCGCTGTTATATTAAAGTGAAGTGTGAGTCTTCAGCTAAGATAGGTTGGTGTGTTCTCTGTCTTTTTAGAGACAGCAAACTTAATAATTTCTGTGAAGGTCCAGTGGAAGGGACTGGACACTGCAGGGAGACGGCTCTGGGGAACTTGGGAATTGGCATTCACTGAATGTTATCTGCAAGGCAAGGTTTGGACTGGCAGAGTCCTCAAGAGTTTGCTGGCCAGACAACACACTGATGAGACAGGGAGATGACGCAGAGCTGAGCAGCAGCAATGCTTGCTCTTGCTGGGGCAGAATGGTAACACAATGTCTCACAGTGCTGAGTGACCTGAGCAAAATGTCACAGGAAGTAATAGAATTTAAGTAGGTGATTAAGTACTTTGCTGAATTGTGTGCCTTTGGCCTGATTTTCAAAAGTACTGAGTCTCTGCAGTGCCCATGTTGTTACCTGGGGTTTTCTGAACCCAAAGCTCTTGGTAACTTATTCTTTGTGAGGCAGTGTCAGGAAATAAATCAATGGAGACACAGAATGTCTGTCTGATAGATGGTTGGCACAAACAAAAGTGCTTTCACTTAAAGCCTTTACTTTATTAGTCTCCAGCACCCCCACAGGAGTGCTTTTACTTAAAGCTTCTACTGTATTTAGTTTCAAGCAGATACAAATGCAGTAGTTATAGATCTCCCCAAATCAATAATTACCCCAAAGGTCTGGAGTGGTCTGGAATGCCCAATGACATATTTTCAGAGGTGAGCCTTTTGTCTGCTGGTGGGGACCTTAAGATGGGTTCACAGCAGAGTTTACTTGACCCAGGCCCCCTTTTCCCTTTTATCCTTACAAGTGATAGGTAGCTTACCAATCAAAACCAACCATTGAGCAAGACGCAGGTGTTACAAAAAACCTCATGTCAGTTAAAAAAAAAAGTCAGGCAAGCACTTTTGAGCTGTTAGTCTTGCAGCTGCATTTCCCCATAACAGCAGTCCTAAAGATATAGCCAGACTTCCTGTTTTTCAAAAACACATACCCTGGAAACTTCAAAAGCAAGCTTATCAGGAAAGACACAGGGTCATGTTCACTTCTCACAGTTGCTCTGTGATCCTCCCCCTCCCCTCTGACTTGTCTTAGTTATGCTAAAGTTCCTGCAAAGGCCTACTGGCTAGCTTAGCTGATTTCAGCAATGAACAAATTAATTAACATTCCAGTTACTGGTAGTGGCGTAAAAATGTTAGGCATTCTGCTGGTTGTCAAAATTATGCCCTTACAAAGGAAGTCAGTGGGAGTTGCAGTACCTTCTCCCTTATTTAGGATTTTGTTGCATAGAGGGACAATGTAATCCTAAATGCATAAGTTTGATAGTATTTAAATATACTGTAATTAATACTTTCATTGGCTGTTAGTGGTTGTTAGTGGCCAATTCTATGCTTTTCCAGTCCCAATGATATCTGTTTTCCCTGTGGATTTGCCTTAATTTTGGAGTCTCTATGGTCTGGATAGACTTGAAATGATGGAACTAGTCTATGTCTGCTGTCCTGGAATTGTGGCAGCTGGGATGATAACCGTAAACCTGCTGCTCCTTATTCCAAAGCTCTCTAACAGGAGAATATTCGCACCCTTTAACATAAGCGTCCCCTGGTTCATTCCCACAATCATGGGACCAGACATGAGCCTTCCTTAGGGTACATTATCTCACGTCATCAAATGGACAGAAAGTGTTCCTGTTGCAAAGCATGCCATTATAAGAGCTGCAAGCACAACGTCGCTGATACTCAGCCACACAGCCCAAGAAGGAATCTAGATACTGAGGCTCAAACATAGATTCTCAGCACTGCAATATTATGCTGGACACCTGGATTTACTCCACTACTGTAAATCAAACTGTGATGCAAGACTTATATTCCTGCTTAAATCCAGACAGCTTGCAAGCTATGTAAGTACTTATATGGCTCTTATCACCATAGTATCTGAGAGCCTAGAGCATATGAGAGATGGCTTCAGTTAACAAAATGTCTGTAGTTTTAGACAATTTTGCTTTATGTTTGAATCCTATAATAATGGATTAAAGGTATTTCACCACTTTCAGAAAGGGAAAAGAGTTTACGATTTCATTACAAGTTTGCAACAATGTATTTTATAAAAAAATTATATAAAGAAATCCCTGTTGACCAAAAAAGATAATGTGTAGACTTTTGTTTCCTACAAAATTAATATTTATGCTAAAAATAAATGTTATTTTGAAGCATATACATCAAATCAAAGCATATAGATGTAGAAGCAAAATATATGGTTCTCCACATGTTAAAATACTTCAGAATGGAAAAAACCCACTGTGTAACTGACACGAAGTATAACATGCTGTGGCAGAAAAATTAAAGGCTATTGACCTTCAGTAATACTGTTACTTAAAAATAAAAGGTTACTTTCAAAACATGAGATCAATAAACATTGTAAAGTTACTACTACTCAATAGTACTTTTTCATGAACATCTCCAGTGGAAGTGTGGTGAGTGTAACATAAAAGGTACTTGTTTTTTCAAGTTAAGCTGAGTGAATTCTAGGCATCAAAAATTGAAATACCTTCCAGCAATAACTGAATAATGCAAACCAGTTGTTTTCATTGCAAAATGTGTTAGTATTCAGCAACCCATTTTGGCTGTTTCACTGCTATCCCATCTTGGAACACCTAAGTGCCAACATCTCAATGTACTCAAAATACAGCAGCCTGCATAATTGATTTAACAATGGATTGAATTAAACTGCTTTGTATGAGGGGAAACTGGGGAAGAAATAATTTGGCAGACTGGGTATTTACAGTAAATATAACATTTACAGTAAATATGAAATGATTCAGAGTATTTCTTTTTTTAAAAGAGAAAGTGAAGGTTTTCAGTTTAGTGTGTTGCTTCTTAGAATATGGTACTGACATATCTACAAGTTTCCATGAGAGTTGTTTCCTTTCTGTCTTGGGGTGACCTTAAATAGATGAGTATTACTATGCAACTCGTTAGTAACAGCTGAGTAATAAATAATAGCTGTTAGAATTCCTTATTCCTTTTTATTGTTGTTCTTGTTTTTATTCCCTTTCCATTAATTTCTTTCTTCATTAATCCCCCAGCCTTATCCATCCTTTGCAATTTCAAGCTAGAGAAAACAAATTAAGAAAAAAATGAGTTAATTGACTTTATTTGCTTTAATGCTGCCAGTCCATATTATCTGCTTTCTTAAATTGAGTCTGGGATTGCCAGCTTTGAGGGTATTACACTGCATTTTGGGTTTCTGCCAGCATATCCTGAGCAAATATATTTAAATAAAAGCTAAGCTGCTTAAAATATTCATGTTATGCTCTTAGCATGGTTTAGAGAAATGTGAAACCATTTATGACTTGCAAACCTGTTATGTGGCCAGAAAATATATTTGAACTGTCAGGCATATAGCCTAAATTGATAGTCACTATTAACTTTGTCTAATAGCAAATGGTTTCATTGTCTTATTAGCAATGATACATTTTAAATGTCGAATTCATTTGAAATTTGCTACACAGTGGCCTACTACAAACACATTATTTACATTGGTATAGTTAAACATTTTGATTGAAAACCGTGCAGGGAAAAGGCATATTTTTATATTTTGAACAGATATAATTATGGATAAAGGGGAAATACATCTGTTTTATGCATTACAATTCTTGCATGGAGCTTTGAATTTCATAGTCAGCAATATGTTTAACGAAAAATCAGTATATTTACAAATTTCTCAAGTAGCCATAATTAAATATTTAGGGGATTTTGGGAAAGATCACTTCCTGTAATGGAAACAAAAAAACAACAACAGGCATTTAAAGACTCTTTGTGAGGAAGCCCTGAAGCATCTGCCTTAAAACATTTATCTCTAAAACAAAATGTTTAAGGCAGCTACATTATTTGTCAACAATAAAAGGATATGTATTGCTTACAAAATGGCCCATGATGGACCCATAGAAAGTTAAATTCTTACTCCAGCCCCTTTCTTGCAGTTACATGTGTGTGACTAACTGTTCCCCATGGGTAACTGCTACAGTTAAAGTCAATTTGACTTGGCAGAGGATTAACCAGCGCATAGGTAACTATTTCTAAGATCAGAGCCTCAGTTTTTACCCAGTCCTTGCATAGATAATCTCCTATTGAAATCAATAGGAATTTGCCTAGATAAGAATAGAATTAGTAATGAATATAAATAAAAAACTATGAACTGTAGAAAATCGGTAAGGGAACCAGGGGACATAAGGAAAAATCTATGGCCAGTGGAGTTAAGGAAAATACTAACGAGTTTTTAAAATATATTAGAAACAAAAAGAATCCCAAGAATGGTATTGGTCCATTACTAGATAGAAATGGCAGAATTATCAATAATAATGCAGAAAAGGCAGAAGTGTTCAATAAATATTTGTATTATGTATTTGCAGATGATGTAGCAATATCATATGCTAACTATAATACTCTTTCAATTCCAGTAGTATCTCAGGAGGATGTTAAACAGCAGCTACTAAAAGTTAGACATTTTAAAGTCAGCATCCAAGAGTTAAAAAGAGCTGATTGATCATTAATGTTGATTTTTAATAATTGATACACCAGGGAAGTTCCAGAAGACTGGAAGACAGATAATGTTGTGCCAATATTAGTAAGGGTAAATGGGATGATCCAGGTAATTATAGGCCTGTTAGTCTGACATCAATCCTGGGCAAGATAATGGAGTGACTGGTATGGGACTCAATTAAAAAGATTTAAAGGAGGTTAATATAATTAATGACAATCAGCTTGGGTTTATGGAAAATAGATACACCTCTGCCCCGATATAATGTTGTCCTGGGGAGCCAAAAAATCTTACCGCGTTATACGTGAAACTGTGTTATATCAAACTTGCTTTGCCTCGAGCATTTCCCCAGAGCGCTGCTTTACCACGTAATATGAGAATTCGTTTTATATCGGGTCACGTTATATCGGGGTAGAGGTGAACTGTCAAACTAACTTGATACCTTTTTTAGATGAGATTACAAGTTTGGTTGATTAAGGTAATATTGTTGATGTAATATACTTGGACTTCTGTAAGGCATTTGACTTGGTACCACACAGCATTTTGACTAAAAATCTAGAACAATTTAAAATGATCATGGCACATGTTAAATGGATTACAAGATGGCTCACTGATGAGTCGCAAAATGTAATTGTAAATGGGGAATCATTGAGTGGGTGCATTTCCAGTGAGATTCCGCAGGGCTCACTTCTTGGTCATATGTTATTTAACATTTTTATCAATGATCTGGAAGCAAACAAAAAATCATTACTGATAAAGTTTCCAGATAGCACAAAAATTGGGGGAGTGGTAAATAATTAAGAGAACAGGTCACTGACACAGAGTGATCTGGATCGCTTGGTAAGCTGGGTGCAAGCAAACAATATGTGCTTTCATATGGCTAAATGTGAATCTAGGAACAAAGAATGTAGGCCATAAATTCCGGGGGATGGGGGGGGCAGGAGAGAGAGACTGTCCTGGGAAGCAGTGATTCTGAAAAAAAAGTTGGGGGCTAGGATGCATAATCAACTGAATGTGAGTTTCCAGTTGCACCACTGTAGCCAAAAGGGCTAATGTGATCCTCGGATTCTTAAACAGGAAAATCTCAAGTAGGAATGGAGAGGTTATTTGATTTTGGTATTTGTCACTGGTGTGACTGCTGCTGGAATACTTTGTCCAGTTTTAGTGTCTACAATTCAAGAAAGATGTTAAATTGGAGAGAGTTCAGAGAAGAGTCATAAGAGTGGTGATTAAAGGATAAGAAAACCAGCCTTATAGTGTCAGACTCCGGAGCTCAAGGTATTTAGATTAAAGGAGATAAAGTTAAGGGGTGACTTGATTATAGTCTGTAAGTATCTACATAGGGAACAGATACTTGATAATGGGCTCTTCAATCTAGAAGAGAAAGGTATAACATAATCTAATAGCTGGAAGTTGAAGCTAGACAAGTTCAGATTGGAAATAAGATATACATTTTTAAGTGAGAGTAATTAACCACTGGAACAATTTACCAAGTGTCGGGGTGGATTCTCCATCATGGGCAATTTTAAAATCAAGATTGGATGTTTTTCTAAAAGATACATTCTAGGAATTATTTTGGGGAAGTTCTATGGCTAGTGTTATACAGGAGGTCAGATTAGATGATCACAATGGCCTTTGAATTTATGAATCTAGGACCATAGTAAAACTGAATAAAGGCTCCAGGATTTGGCTTAGTGTGAATATTAACTTGGGAGAAAAAGGTTTTACTTACATTTTTGAGATGCCACATCATGTTACAGTGTAAAATAACACCATTTTATGTACTGTCAATTAAACAATAAAACAAAAGAACAAGAGAAGGCGTATTAATACTGGTAACCAAAGTTTATATAGATTCAAAAGACGATAAAATGTATGTTGGTGTGATTGATTTAAAGCTTACACTCCTTTCCTCTATTGCGGGATAATCCATCTTTGTATAATCAAATCAGGTTAATTAAAGATGGACCCAATTTGGAGGGGGTTGAATTCAGGACCTCAATCCAAATCCAAATGTTCAGTTTGAGCCTATCTCCATAATGGGTCAAACTGTAATCCAAATACCAGGTACTCCTGAAATATGGGTCCAAATTCTATGGAGTTGATCTGTAATATTTTAAAAATGCAAACTCTGCCTTAAAAACATTTATTACATGCTCTGAGAGGAGGCAATATTAATTGTTGTGCCTGTGTAATGGACAAAATATATTGTGTGTCACAACTTGTTACAGCAGAACTAACTATGGGACAAATTCTGCTGACAATTACACTGGTGTATATATGCAGTTCTCCACTGAAGTTAAATTAGTCTGGATTTGTACTGGTGTAAAAAAGAACATAATCTGATCCTGCAAATGTCTTTTGTTTTTTGTTTATTCTAGAATCTTAATATCCTTTCATTTTAGATTTTATATATAAATTTACATTATTTTATATCTAAATTTCAATCTATCTATAGATGATTCAGAGGCATACATAACTACATATTATGATCCTGATCTAATGCCCACTGAAATCAATGGAAAGACTCATATTGACTTCAGTAAGCTTTGGATCAAGCCCTATGTCCTACAGATATGGCAAGTACTGGACTAAAATAAATGCCTCCAGAGGGAGTAAGATTTAATTTGAGTGCTAAGAATACACCTGTGCAAATTAGAGTTTAGAATAGCAAGTCTACAGCATGTTAAAATGAGATGCATTGTCTTGCAAGTATGGCTACATATATCTTATTTTATAAAAGAAAATAATCAGGCATGTTATTATATAAAATCAAAATAGCAAAATAATTAGTTTATCAAAGTGGCTGTTAATTGCAATGAAAAGTGTTCTGAAGTGTTTATATAGGTGTGTGTCCTTGTAATTCCTAACTAATGACATTAATTACTTTATACGTTCTTGATCTTACCACCTTGATAGTATGAATATCTTTACAAATATTCCAATTCTGATAGTTGTTAGACACCATTTCGCTATTATAATGCACAAGGAAGTCTGGCATAAGATTTGAAATCTTATAAATAATACACTAACCTTAATGTATTCAGCATTTAGAATTAGACATCAATGTTTCCCTTTTAAACAAGACTCTCTCTTCTAAGGTCAGTGGGCCAAATTCTGTCCTCATTTATGCTAATAGGTAAAATCACCATCAATGGTACCGTATGGCTGTAATGAGATAATATGATCCAATGAGTTTTAGTTAGAATCATTAAGTCAGATATTGAATTTAATGCATAAAAGCTTTGGAACATGAGCACATATTCTGAATCAATATTCTAAACACTATTACTACATTGATAAAATAAATGCAGAATACTTAATATCATTGATGAATATCTTTTAGGAAAACAGGCCTGAAAATGACTTGGTTATAATTACCTCTTTGAAATAATTATATAATGAAACTAGGTAGAACCAAAGAACATAGACTTAGAGCTAAGGTAATTTTTGTTATAGAGTTCTAAAATCAACATGGTTTGTTTCATTATCAATTAAAAGAATATTTGTGTGCATTCTGTGGTGGAGGGAAAGCAGATTACCAGTGACATATACTGCTGACTGGATGCACACACCTCACACATACCCTACACCAGGGTAAGCACCCTGGCGGGCCGGGCCAGTTTTATTTACCTGCTGACGCGGCAGATTCGGCCGATCGCAGCCCCCAGTGGCCGCGGTTCTCCGTCCCGGGCCAATGGGGGCGGCGGGAAGCCGCGGCCAGCACATTGCTCACCCGCATCAGTAAATAAGGAAAAATATTAACAGTCTTTTCTATATTTAGAAATGAATGCATATGTTCAATCGGTCAAATTTCTGTCTTCATTTATACTGATGCAACCTCACTGAAGACATGGCAATAGCACCACTGGAAATGAGGGCAGAATTGGCCTAGCATCTCTTAATGGAACTTTTGATCTATTCATATTATGTTCCCCTCTAACTACTCTTTGGAGACAATCACTCATTTCCTTTTCCTGCAACTACATATTAGGGGTTTTATGCCATCAAGCCTGGTTGAAGTAGTGTGCACTATTACTGTCTCAGTACTGAATGGTTGGTTGCCCTGGGACCTAGAGTAAGGGCTATTTCTTTTATGCTAAATTCTGCCCCTTTTTTCTTGCTATGCTAAGCCCAAGTAAATCCTGAAGATCTAAGGAGGACTAATGTGGAAAAAAATCCATGCTCCCTCACTCTGATGGCTTGGAGTGGATCAGATGAGCAGCTAGCTCTGCAGCCACAAACGCCCCTAATGTGTGGGGAATCTGTTAGGTCTGTGAATCCATGCACTGGCAATCCCTATTGCCTCACCCCATCATGCCAACAACACTTGTTTCCCCATGCTGCCTCTGAGAGAGGCACTCTGGAGCAGGCTCCGTGGAACACATGATGTAAAATCCCCCTGTGCATCCACATTCTGTCTCCCCTGTGGCGCACAGCCATGGTGGGTCTATTGCAGTTCACAGAGCCCTCTGTACCTGCCAGTCAGAGCGGGAAATCCTTTTCAGAGAAACTGAGTTTTGCAGCAGATCCAGCAAAATGAAATTAACTTAAACTACTTTTCTTTACGATTAAAACATTTATGCAGCTATATTGATTTTGAAATAAGACAAATGTTTTTAACAGCAGCCAACACAGCTCCCAGCAAGACTCCCATTTCTGCCTTGACAGGTGAATGCATCACTTCCAGTGGTGTCAGTGGAAGTTCCCTGGCTTCAAGTCTCCCTGATCTATTCTGGGAGATCCTTGCTCTCAGCACAGATCAGAAAGCTGCTTTTACAAACTCATCTTCCCCCCTTCTTTTAGTTTCCAATCCTGCCCTCCTTACTTAATCAGAACATCCCTACCCTGCTAATATCAACAGCAGGATGTATCCCTATGGACCTGACTTTCAAAACATCAGATATGCAAGATATGAATGTGCACTGACAAATGGTCAAATTTGTATGTAACTGACCATTTGTATATGAAAATTCCTGATTTACATGTCTACTCACAATAACTGCTCAAACAAAACATGTAGCTGCACTCACATATTTACATATGCCCTTGGGCTTCTTGTGTTCTGATAATCAGTCCCTGAGTGTTCAGCTTGCATCTCAAACTCTGTGATTATGACTCCTCCCCAAACACATCAAAATGCACATGATTTCAGGATGCATGCTGAGCCAATTGGCAGGATTCCCCATGCTGAGCCTCAGAACCAACTTGCCTAGGGATGCTTTGCAACAGAAACTTAGGCCCCCTGAGAGCTTAGGCTGTATCTATTCTATTTAAAAGCAAACTCTCCCTTTAAAGATAATGGTACTTCTAAATTCTTAAATACCTGCTTCAAGCCTTCCTCATTCCTGAAGAGCTCTGTAATAGCTTTCTTGCCTCCTAGAAGATGCATTTCTCGTCTCGTATTAAAAAATACTTTATAGGTGTATATTTTGTATCTGTGCCACTTTTGATGAATAAGGGTAATGGTGGGAAATGAGGGTGTTCTGCTCTGGGAATACATGCATTTAGTTAGGTACCTAGTCATTCTTCACAGAATGTGGTTGCAGGCTGAAGAAATAAAATCCAGGGCATGGTTTTTGTTTTTGTTTTAAACTGAAAGAAGAATAAAAAAAGTTACAGCATAAATAGAATGTAAATGCTTTCATAAGCATGTTCTTCTATAATTTCTTTGTTTAAAGACAGTGTTTTGGCAATTTCTTCAATCTACTTTGTAAAATTAACATGCAAATTGAAGTTAGTGAAGGAGGTGTAAAATGTTTAGTATTTAAAGTTGGATTGTAATATTTGTAAAATACTTCTCTAGCCTGCCATGGAACTTACCTCATAGGTTGGTGCTAAAAATTGAAATTTGAAAGGTCACCCAGAGGAAAAAAAACATTACATTTATTAGATCCAGGGTGTGTTAGTTGATTGAACATTATATTCATGCTGTTAGTGTCATGTCTATATTTCTGTTAGATGTTTTGACCTGTTCGTTTGTGTTCCATGCAGGTTGTCTCTGAAATTTCATCTGATTGCCAAGTTCAAGGTTCTGTTCTTGTTGTGTTGCTGATCAATGGTTGAGTCACTGTCAGGCATGAAGAGTTACACTTGGGGTGTTCCTGTAAGGAATGCCAGAATGTTGGCAGCAATTGAATATGACTGGTGTCTGTTAACAAGTGTGGCATAGTCACTGTTTTTACTGCTTTTTTTTTTTTTTTTTTTTTTTTTTAAGAAATTCCTGTTGGGTTAGGTGTGTGTGTTATGATTTGGTTTGTCTCCTTTTCATCTCATTAGTATGTTTCTTGAAGATGAATGTTTGCAGCTGCAGTCACATTTTCCTCTACTTTTCACCCCATACAATAGGTATGCAAAGTAAAAAAGAGATTAATCAGAATCATGCTGTCTTAAAAATGATGAAACCCTTGACAAAACCCATATATTAGACTGTCATTGTGAACATTAATTCTTTGTCTCTTTCAATATTAAACAGCAGAATTTTGATCAAATGCCCATAGCTAAAATTACAGTATAGTGGGCAAGATTCACGCCGGTGAGGTGGGGATGTGCAAGTTGAATTCTTCCTTTTACTATGGGCCAGCTGCACTGAAGATACCTACATAAAAGTACCATATAAATAAATCTTATAAAATTATGCAACACAAAATCCAAAGAAAAGAAATCTAGGAACCAAAACTGGAAGCAACAAGTATAATCACCTCTGGTGTAAAACTTACTTATAAACACATGAGCAAGAAGGTGTGAGAAGTAATATCTTTTATTGGACCAACTTCTGCAGGTGAGAGACATAAGCTTACACAGAGATCTTCCTCGGGTCAGCATATAAACGCATGAGGGAGTTAAGGAAAAATTATGTTGTTTCTCATATTTGGGTTCAGAAAATCTTAAAAAGATTTCTACCTAGCATAAAATGTCCTACATTATTATTTAAGGGATTTGTCACACTAAACATTGACAATATACTAATCAATTTCATGCCTTGTTCGGAGACAGAATTTCCAATTGTAGATTTTAGGGATGAGTAAAATCCGCCATGCCAGGATGTTAGGGCGGAAACATTCTGTCGCGAGGAATGGATATCTGTAATTATCCCCAACCAGCCCCTCATCACTGACGCCACAATTTGCTTGCCTGTTTTTGACCTCACCATTAGCTAATGGTTCCTGTTAAACAAGTTCCAGTCTAGGCAAGGTCTCTGTGCAGCCAACCAGTATCGCTGGGGCCTTTGTGATAGCCCTTTGTGTAGCTGCGACACAACACAGACGATGATGCATATTGTTGATGAATGCCTGCTGACTAGGTTCATGTCACTGAAGATGCCATTGCTTGGCTAGATGACTATGCACATGCTAAATAAATAAATAGTAAAATATACATCAGCTGCTCAGATTCACTGTACTGTATTCTTAGATAAAACTATAGATAAAAGTATCACATTCCCTTTGCTTTTGCCATACTGAAAGCCATTTTGGGAAACCTTGGACTTCATTCTAGATATGTACTAAAATATAAAATGGAACCTATGGATGATAACATTCTGTGTTGCACATCCTGTAATTATAAGAGAAATAAAATTTCCAGCATCCTTCTGATGCTCAGTCCAGACCAGATTATATGCATTTATTTAACAATAAAAGCTTCCTCCCAGTATCCCTGGAGTTTTTACTGCTCTCCACAAGGTTATTCTGTAATGTTCTATACAAGTGAATAGCCATAGTGTTTGCAATGTACACATTTAAGGCTGACAATAATCCAGAATGACATAAAGGTCCATGTGATCTTTGAAACAGAAATGAAATTCCCAATTTGCAACTACTAGAAAAAAATATTTGTTGTTTTCAAGTTCAGATTCCAATTTTAGTTTCTTAGCGGACTTGAAAATGTCCTCTGCAATTAATCTTCTGAAACAAATATTAAACTGATTGCATGATAGTTTTTACATTTCTCAGAACCAGTTAAGAATTAACCTGCTTTTTCAAAGATCTTAGATCAGTCATCAGAGTGACTGTGAAATAATAAACATTTTATATGTAGGTGGGATTAAATATTTAAATATATTTTGCAAAATTACTTTCTTGTTATTTTATTTTGAGTGATTTATTTCTAAAGCTTTACCACTGAAATGTTTGTATTGGACATTATGGGCTGCTTAGTAATATTAGCATTTCTCCATCCTAATTTCCTGCCCACCTTAACCACTTACCTAACATCCATTACAAGTTGTTCAGAAAGAAGAGATTTTTCTCTTTGGGGAAGGGATCTGAGAAGTGGTCTTCTGAACTAACCAAAATTAGAAGTTGTATATTATAATGTTTCTGCTTATAATATAGTTGGATTTTTTCATTTACACAGATGTGAACCAGCAATAACTTCGTTGAAGTCAATGGAGTTACATCAGTGTTAAAGGAAAATTATGCCTATCCAGTTGTTTGTTTAAAAAACATAAATAAAATTTTAAAATGAAAATGTCCTCTGCAAACAAGACCTGAAAATACCAAATGCTGAGCTTACAGCAAAGGGAAAATCTCACTTTCTTTGTGCAAACTTGAGAGTGATAAAATGCGAAAGTGAAAAGATTTAAATGCAGACTGGTCTCTTGTGAGTAGCTTTTCTTACTTTAGCCATTTCTAAATTTTGAGACCTTTCTGTATTGTTAGTTTGTCATAAAGGTTTTTATAGGCAAATGAGGTAAGAGGCAATTTGGTTTTTCTGTTTAATGGTCCCTGACCTGAGTTATGAGCATGGTTTGAAGCCAGATGCCACAACACAAATGTCTACTTAAATCAAGGGAGTAATTGTATTATCTGTTAGTAGTAGAAGTCTGTTATCCTCAGTGGAGCAGCCTTTATAGGGGGAAGTGACACACACTTTGGCTGTGATTTATACACTAAATTCTCTTGGAGGAAGCTCATCCTGAGCATCTGCCAGCATTCAAATACCTGTTCAGGTACCACTTTTTGTAATAATTAATCAGCTTGGGTTATCAATAGGATTTATACTCAAGACATTCAGGGGTGAACCTATACCACTGGCACTAAAATAGTAATTCCTCTAGCTGGCCACTGAAGTAATCTCTTATTCTTTTAGGTGGACCAACCAGTAGTGGGAGACAAAGACACACACTGGTTTTCATAAACGTGAAGTGCAATCCTGACTAAAAAAAAATAAAAAATCCAACCCTCCCCACCACCACTCATATTTTTGTTGTCAGTGAACAAGATGGCTATTCTGACTGATACCCAAAAGAATTATAAAACCTGCCTAAAGTATGGTGAAGATAGTGTGCATGATGTTTGAGTTTCTATTTGCATTGTATTGCTCCGAAGTACTGTATTCTTATCAAATCTTATGAACAAAGTGGGGTCAGGCCTACTCAGCACTTAGATGGGAGACAGTGATGGGATGTACAAACCCTGCACTGGAAAGGAAGGGGTTAAAGAGCTACTTTAACAGCTCCCTTCCTGCTGAACACTCAAAGCATGTAGGAGAAGCCAGTCAGTAGAGGTGAATTCTTAGCTCACTGGAGGGAGCATTGTGTGAGGTCCAGGTGCTTGAGACCTCTAGTAAGTGGGATTCTACCAGATCTGCTGAGGAGAAAAGGTCTGAGATTTATCTTTGATTTATTTTGGTTTAATGTCTTTTTACTCTCCTTTGGTAGAAGAAGACTGGTAAGGAATTCAGGGAAGCAGTGGTACCACAGCTTTGGCTTTAGACCTTCTCTGCCTAACACAGGGCATTTTGGATTCGAAACTGGTGGAGAGTGTGAGTCCAGATTCTTCAACCAATGCCTAGGTGAGACAGAAGGTGGAAAGTCTACCACTGACACAGGGAATCTAGGCAAGAGAAGATCCTGCAGCCAGAATGGTCAAGACCCTGAGACCTTGGCTCAGCGGAGGCTTGGAGCCCTTCACATGACTTTAGGCCTATCCTTTGCCAGACTCTTTTATATATCTCAAAAGGGGTGGACATAAAAACATGACCTAGCTGAGGGGCTGAGTCGTGAAAAGACCATCGCAGGGCCAGAGTGGCTGTCCACAGGGGATGCCTGCTATGCTCACATCTAGCTGCAAGGGGACACCTGTGGTGAGTGAACTCTTTCACAAAGACCTTCTAAGAAAACACAGGGTAGAAGTGATGTTAATGATTGAATAGCTGATGCTCTTTGTTACTCGCTTTTCAGCCAGTATCATGGCATGGTGCAGTGTGCAGTTATAAGTGCCATTTATTACTGTGTACTTTGGTATGTTTGTGTTTTGATCTGAATACCTCGAGAAAGGCTGAGATTTATATCCCAATTTTGCTGACTTTAAAGATTTAGGGAATTTAGAGAAGAATTCAAACCAAAGAGAATTTAAGAAGTTTTCAGGATTCACCTTTCACTATTTACAGAAAGTCAAGCTTTATTATCCATTAATTGTAGAGTACTGTTTTCCTATATTTGATATGCTATGTAGAAGTAAATATATAATTTCAGGCTCAGTGCGGAGATATGAAGTATTAGACATGACTTTATCATTATGTTTTGTTTTGTTTTGCTCATCTCACTTGTCCTTGGCTTGTTTTATATGAGTATAAAGAGATAAATATGTGTGATCTACATTTTTAAGGGGACTAGCGATTATGAGTGTCCAACTTGGGGCACCTTAAAGGGGGACTGTTTACGAGAAAGTGCTGAGTGTTTGCCTACTGAAAATCAGGCCTCTTTAAAGGCACACAAAATCACATCAGTCTTGCTGATTTAGGCTAGCTTGATATATTACTGCTAAAGTGAGAAAAGACAGCCCTGAGGTTTAATTGCCACTTTCTAGTATATGTGCTAAACATTTCTTGGGTTTGGAATATGAAATATAGGCACAGACCTTCTAGCTAATTTGGCAATTGCCCAATTAATATATATGTGATATATTTTTACACATCTATAAAATAAATGTCTTCCTCCTCCCTTTTTATCACAAAAGCATTAATGAGGGAAGGTGTGCTATCCATCAAACAGCAGGAGAAGTAAGCTAAAAACAAAGTGCATGTTAGTAGCAGATGTTTCACTATTACTTTAGATGAATCATGATCACTATAAAAGATATTGTACACTCCATGGTTAAGTGGATAAAATAAGACCCTCTTATTCCATCCAAGCCTTCATTACATCTTTGTTCCCAACTAAACATTTAATGTCCAATTAACTTTTGTGTGATTACTCTACATTTTTGTACTCCTCTGTGCTTCTAAATTATGGATGGGGATTAACAGTGAACGTGGTGCATGATTGTGAGGAAGGCTGTTCCATTTTCTGCTCACCTGAAAGAAAGATGTAATGCAAAATCTTTCTCTTTTGAGTTTTTACCATCATAAGAACATAAGAACGGCCATACCGGGTCAGACTAAAGGTCCATCTAGCCCAGTATACTGACAGTGGCCAATGCCAGGTGCCCCAGAGGGAGTGGACCAACAGGCAATGATCAAGTGATCTCTCTCCTGCAATCTATCTCCATCCTCTGACAAACAGAGGCTAGGGACACAATTCCTTACCCATCCTGGCTAATAACCATTAATGGACTTAACCACCATGCATTTATCCAGTTCTCTTTTAAACGCTGTTATAGTCCTAGCCTTCACAACCTCCTCAGGTAAGGAGTTCCACAAGTTGACTGTGCGCTGCGTGAAGAAGAACTTCCTTGTATTTGTTTTAAACCTGCTGCCTATTAATTTCATTTGGTGACCCCTAGTTCTTGTATTATGGGAATAAGTAAATAACTTTTCCTTATCCACTTTCTCCACATCACTCATGATTTTATATACTTCTATCATATCCCCCCTTAGTCTCCTCTTTTCCAAGCTGAAGAGTCCTAGCCTCTTTAATCTCTCCTCATATGGGACCCATTCCAAACCCCTAATAATTTTAGCTGCCCTTTTCTGAACCTTTTCTAGCGCCAGTATATCTTTTGTTAGATGATCACATCTGTATGCAGTATTCGAGATGTGGGCGTACCATCGATTTATATAAGGGCAATAATATATTCTCAGTTTTATTCTCTATCCCCTTTTTAATGATCCCTAACATCCTGTTTGCTTTTTTGACCGCCTCTGCACACTGCGCGGACATCTTCAGAGAACTATCCACGATGACTCCAAGATCTTTTTCCTGACTTGTTGTAGCTAAATTAGCCCCCATCATATCGTATGTATAGTTGGGGTCATTTTTTCCATTGTGCATTACTTTACATTTATCCACATTAAATTTCATTTGCCATTTTGTTGCCCAATCACTTAGTTTTGTGAGATCTTTTTGAAGTTCATCACAGTCTGCTTTGGTCTTAACTATCTTGAGCAGTTTAGTATCATCTGCAAACTTTGCCACCTCACTGTTTACCCCTTTCTCCAGATCATTTATAAATAAGTTGAGTAGGATTGGTCCAAGGACTGACCCTTGGGGAACACCACTAGTTACCTCTCTCCATTCTGAGAATTTACCATTAATTCCTACCCTTTGTTCCCGGTCTTTTAACCAGTTCTCAATCCATGAAAGGACCTTCCCTTTTATCCCTTGACAACTTAATTTATGTAAGAGCCTTTGGTGAGGGACCTTGTCAAATGCTTTCTGGAAATCTAAGTACACTATGTCCACTGGATCCCCCTTGTCCACATGTTTGTTGACCCCTTCAAAGAACTCCAATAGATTAGTAAGACATGATTTCCCTTTACAGAAACCATGTTGACTATTCCTCAATAGTTTATGTTTTTCTATGTGTCTGACAATTTTATTCTTAACTATTGTTTCAACTAATTTGCCCGGTACCGACGTTAGACTTACCAGTCTGTAATTGCCGGGATCACCTCTACAGCCCTTTTTAAATATTGGCGTTACATTAGCTAACTGGATTACTTGGCTAAAATTCTAGGCCATATTGTGATAGTCTACTTATAATTGATTGGTATCTTATTTCACAAGTAATGAAATCCAATGGGACTATTCAAAGGGTGAGGTTTTAGGGGTATCTCATTTTGACTCCTGATGATTCATTCCATGGAAGAAGTAAAGTACAAAGCACATATTTCTGTGTTTTTTGGTGGTAAAAACCATTTATTGTTTCATTATTAAGAGTTAAATACATTTGCCAGTGACCTTGCAGGGGGCGGAGGAATTATTTTGCTCTTTTCCAAGTCACTTTTCCACTTTTGTAAATGTATTCCGGGTATGATTCCATTTTCCTGTTTAATAAAATTCAATGCAGATAATGTACAATTTCAAGAAAATATTATTGGAAATGTAATAAGGTGCATACATCAACATTTCCAGCATTAAAACAAGTTCCGGCCAGGAACTGGGTGGGAGATGTTTTTAATATTGTTTTTACACATTCACAGGTAGGACATAGTTTCCACTTTGAGCTTACTCTGGTTTGGATACAGGGTGTTGTGAATCCCAGCATTTTGAATCTCTTGCTGAATGTATACTGCCTGAAGTAAAGCCTATGTATTTAGTAATATATGGACTTGTCAAAAAGCCTGTGGCTAGGTAAAATCTGGATTTTGTTTGTTGTTATGGATTAATAACATACACATTTATATGGCACCTAAATAGTTAAAAGTCAAAATAAGAATTAACTAAAAAGGAATCCAACTACACTTTATTTTTTTTATTTTTAATTATTTATGAATTTAATGTACTCTTAGGGAAAGTTACCTTAGTTACAGCCCTGAAGACTGAAGGCTTCCATATATCAGGCCTACCAGAGGCAGTTGACATACAAGTTTCTCTTCACTGAATGTTCCTCAACCCTGACCTGGCAGTTTGAAAATAATATGAAAATACTTTCCAATTTAGCAGCATAAAGATATACACCTGATTTAGAAAGGAAAATGTTAAATCACCTGTCTTTTGTGCGTGTGTTTATATGTTGAATCATTTTCTTTGATTTTGTGCCATGTCATTAGTACTTCAAAATGCCTTTACAATGGCTTGTTGCTATAGCCTCCATTCTCTACTGCCCACTAAGAGTCTCCAGCATGTAAGTCAATCCCAGCTATGTCTCTGTGTGTGCTGCACCTTGGCTCTTACCAGCCTGAGTTATACATTCCAAACATCCCCATACCTAGATTTTCCCCTCAGAAATGTGTGTCCTGTACTGCCCAGCCCTCTCCTGGACAATACAAATGTATATAGGTCTGGTATTTCATCAATGGAAATAATATGCACACATTTTGTTATCCCAAATGGGGTTTTCCAATCACTTCAATTTAAACACACAGAGTTAGATAAAACAATAAAACATGTTTGTTAACTACAAAGAAATAGATTTTAAGTGAATACAAGTAATGAGGCATAAAAGTCAGAAATGATTACAAGAAAAATAAAGATAAAACACAACTAATGCCTAACTTAACAAAGGTTTCAGAGTAGCAGCCGTGTTAGTCTGTATCCGCAAAAAGAACAGGAGTACTTGTGGCACCTTAGAGACTAACAAATTTTTTAGAGCATAAGCTTTCGTGGACTACAGCCCAATTCTTCGGATGCATGTAAAGTGGAATAAATATTGAGGAGATATATATACAAACATACAGAGAGCATAAACAGGTGGGAGTTGTCTTACCAACTCTGAGAGGCCAATTAAGTAAGAGAAAAAAAAAAACTTTTGAAGTGATAATCAAGATAGCCCAGGACAGACAGTTTGATAAGAAGTGTGAGAATACTTACAAGGGGAGATAGATTCAATGTTTGTAATGGCTCAGCCATTCCCAGTCCTTATTCAATCCTGAGTTGATTGTGTCTGTCTGGTCATTCAATGACAGACCTGCGGGTGGCTATATTACAACAGAAAAACTTCAAAAACAGACTCCAAGGAGAGACTGCTGAGCTGGAACTGATATGCAAACTAGACACAATCAACTCAGGATTTTATCGGGATAATAATGACCAGCAAACTATGCGTTTTCAAATGATATCTCACAAGGCATACTATGAACAAAGATTATTACAATAGTGGACACAGGTATATTCCGTCACATGTAGAGGATAAGAAAGGTGACTGATTTAAATGCCTCATTTATATGACCTGCAATGAAATTTCCTGTTGGCATATATGGTGGACATCTGTTGAGATAAAAGAAATATACATTTCACAGTTTAAAGGATTCAGTCCTCCACTCTTTACTCAAGCAAAACTCCCATTTTAGTGAATAGGAAAAGTAGGATAGGGCCCAATCACAGCTGTTACAAAACAACAAATAAAGTTAATGAGTGAATAGGGCCCTGATCGTGTTTGAGTAGTCCCATTTAATTCAATGGGACCACTCTCATGCAGAGAGTTAAGTAAGAGCTGTGTTTTCAGGATCTGGGCTTAATTCTGTAGAATCACCTTTAATAAAAGTGCAGGAAATACACTAAGAGAGGCACTGATTACAAAAAATTGCACCTTTCCCTTGCCTAATGGAATTCATAGATTGCAAAGCCAGAAGGGCCTTGTGATCATCTACTCTGATCTCCCGAATAGATGACTAGGATTGTTAGATAGTTGACTGTGAAATGTTACTATGTTCAGATGCAATTTTTTACTTTTTATATTGCCAGTATTACTTATATTGTATCACCAATTGCAGTGATATAATATGATGCTGCAGAAGAATACCATCTCAACTGAGAACACCTGAAAAGATAACTTTGGTTGGCAAAGTCAATGTTGATTCTGATACCAGTTAGGTTTCAGTTGGTTAAACAGAGATTCAGTCCTATTGGAACCAATTAGTTTATGAAAAATAAATAAGGGGGCGGAGAATGAAGAGCAGGGGAAATCCTTTTATTCCAGTTCAGCAGGAGTTAGGAAAATACTATAATCCACATTCCTGCCCTTAGCAGGAGAATTTGAATGCCAGTAATTGCAGGTTGCAAAAATGAAAAAAATTCTAAGGTTCGCTCTACCCCTTGGAACAGCTATAGACATTACTATCTCTTTGGAACAGTATTGTTTATTTCTGTCCAGTTGTTTTTGACTCAGAAATTGGGGGACCACAAGTGAAGTCTGAGGAACTGGGAATGGTTATTAATAAAGGAGGAACGGGGTAGTTGTTCACCAGTTATATTTTCTACATATGTGCAGGGCCGGCTCTAGCTTTTTGGCCGCCCCAAGAAAAAAAACAACAACCAACCAAAAAAAAAACAAACCTGCAGCGTGGCTGGAGCGTGGGTGCAGGCGGACCGGCTGGGGCGGGGGGCGGGGGACGGGAGGGGAAGGGAGTGGGTGGGAGAGAGAGCGTGAAGGGGGCGGCCAGGGCTACAGCAGGGACGCTACTACGCGGTCCCTCCCACTGCGCCGCCATCTGCTGTGAGGGCTCCGCTCCGGTTGGCGGGGAGGGAAGGAAGAGGACTGCCCTGCAGGGCTCTCTGGTTCTCCGCGCTGCCACCCCCTACAGGGTGGCCGGAGCGGAACAAGAACAAAAAAACCCCAAACAAACAAAAAAAAGCGGCCGTGCCGCCCTAGGATTGGGCAGAATGCCGCCCAACAATCCTCCAACAATCTGCGGCCCCAAGCACCAGCTTGCTCAGCTGGTGCCTGGAGCCAGCCCTGCATATGTGGACGTGGTATATTTTTGCAATTTAGAACTTAATCAAGTTTGGGTAGTAAAGCACCATAAAAGAGAAATCTCAAACGTGTAAATTGAGTGTATATGAAAGAGAAGAGAAAGTCTTTGTACTGTAATATATTTTCCTGTTTTATATTCATTAAGGTTGCACTGTGTGGGTGAAAGTAATTTTAAATGAAGTTCTAATTCACTTGTCACCTTCAAAACACTCATGGAAATGAGGTCCTTTCATCACACAGATATTTTACTTAAGTACCACTAACACTTCATCTTATTGCTTCAGAATACAAGTAATTGCAAGATAACCTTTGTTAAACCTACTCATTCCTTTTAGAATCACACGCTGATAATTTTACTGAAAGCCTCCATCCCTTGAGTTGTGACGTAAAAGAGTTTAGTGTTAGATGTCTAAACAACTCACATCAGACCAGATACTTTACACTGATCTTTTTCTAATAACAGCAACTAATCCTTAGTAATGTAGTTTTGGAAGCATCATCCATTTTAAATTTTATGTAAATGACATATATGTTTAAAAAAAATTGTTTCTGAACCAGCAAAAAAGAGAATGTGAATGGAAAACAACAGTGCATAAATAATTGAAATCTGTACAAGAGGAAAAGCCAGGAAAACACTTGCTTTTTTTAGTACAGCCAAACTTAATTATTTATTTATGAAAGGCTTAAGAATATATTTTAGTCATGCCTGTAAACCTGCTAGAAGCTGAAGTAAACTAGATAGGCCAATAATGAAGTGCATGTCCCAAACATAAGTAGACATCTTGCTGTAAGAAACACAGATTTTAGGAACTGGATCAGAGAGGAAAATGTTTTCAGTGATATAACCTGGTTAAAATGCATAATGAACTGCAGCAGAGTTGAGCAAACTGGGACTACCCATGCTTGCCTGAGGCTTTCCAAGCTAGAGGGAAAACCTGCCAAATCTAAGCTGCTCCTTGTGCTATCCTAATAACTCACTGTTCTGAGTGGACAATTAAAGGAGAAAAGAAAAGGAGTTTAGTGTCTTTGGAAAGATTTTTCTTAACTGCAATAAATAAATACATTTTCTTCCAGGGCTCCTAGTTCCTTTGAGTCTTAATCCGTGGTGATGTGTAATGAAATCATACGGCTGTGGTATACTGGTATTTTACATATTTGGATCTCATGGATCTAGGCTGGAAAGCTTAGAGAACTTGGTAAGAAAGTGCTCATTTAAAAAAAAATCAAGAACAGAACCACCGCAGAACTCTGTACAGTGGTAACTCTTAAAAATACATAGCGATAATTTGTGAGGCTTTTTTTACTTACTGTCCTAAATAAAGGGAAATATCTCAGATACTATAGAGTGATAAATAGTAAATAATAAATAAGAATAACAATAATGATAATAATAATATAATAATGTTTATTTTTAATTGTGACAGCTGCATATACTAGTGTTGGGCAAACCAAAGGATAAACAGCCTGAAGTCCAGATGCTATGTAAACTCTGGGCCTGACGTTGTGAGATGCCTCTTGCAGGATCCTGACTGTCCCCAACTCCCATTTGCTTCAGTAGAAGTGGAAGGCACTCAGAGTCTTGCAGGATCAGGCCCTATATACTGAACCTATTCTACAAAGTTGGCCTGGAATTCTCGTGAGAACAGGACCTTGCTTTGTTGTTGTTGTTGTTGTTATATCTCTGGAAATGGATACTTCTGATTAGACTTGGTACACAAAGGGAACAGCCTTTGTTGTGATAATTGAACAGTTCCACTTCTTGACCTTGCTGAAAAAGAGGCATTGTGTGTGGGGGGACACAAAATACAGGGAAAAAAGCTTACTGATTTTTTTTTAAAATGGTTTGGCTTGAGTTTTGGGCAATAGATGTGTAAGGGAGGGGAGAGAGAAATATTCTGATTGTATCCAACCAGGTTCTCCCTTCCTCATGTCTATATATCAAACTATAATAAACTTAGATTTGCTTATCCACAAGGTCAGAAATATTCTATGCCATATTTAATTTACTTATAGATTCATAGACTTTAAAACCAAAAGGAACAATTGTGATGATCTAGTCTGACCTCCTGCACATTGCAGGCCACAGAACCTCACCCACCCAGTCCTGCAATAGACCCCTAACCTCTGACTGAGTTACTGAAGTCCACAAATCATGATCTGAATACTTTAAGTTACAGAGAATTCACCATTGACAGTAAGTTTAAACCTGCAAGTGACCTGTGCCCCATGCTGGAGAGGAAGGCAAAACCCCGCTAGGGTCTCTGCCAGTCTGACCTGGGGGAAAATTCCTTCCCAGCTCCAAATATGACCATCAGTTGAACCCTGAGCATGTCAGCAAGACTCACTAGCCAGACACCTGTGAAAGAATTCTCTGTAGTAACTCAGAGCCCTCCCCATCTAATGCTGCATCTCCAGCTATTGGGGAGTTTTGCTACTAGTAGTTACAGATGGGCAACATGCCCTTATGGGCAGTCTCCTCATACCACCCACTTCATAAATGTATCAAGCTCAGTCTTGAAGCCAGTTAGGTTTTTTGCTCCCACTACTCCCCTTGGAAGGCTGTTCCAGACCTTCACTCCTCTTATGGTTAGTAACCTTTATCTAATTTCAAGTGTAAACTTGTTGATGGGCAATTTATATCCATTTGTCCTTGTGTCAACAATGGCATTTAACTTATATAACTCTTCTCCTTCCCAGGTATTTATCACTCTGATGTATTTATAGAGAGCAATTATATCTCCACTCAGCCTTCTTTTGGTTAGGCTAAACAAGCTAAGGTCCTCGAGTCTCCTCTCATAAGGTAGGTTTTCCATTACTCAGATCATCCTAGTAGCCATTCTCCAGTTTGAATTCATCTTTCTTAAACATGGGAGACCAGAATTGCACACAGTAGTCCAGATGAGCTCTCATTGCTGCCTTGTATAATGGCAATAACACTTCTCTATCTCTACTGGAAATAGTTTGTCTGATGCATCCTAGGATCTTATAAAAATCAGTTATCTTTTCAAATAAAGAGATCAGTTGGTCTGATATGATCTATCTTTTGTAAAACCATGTTGTATTTTATCCCAACTACTGTTTACCTCTCTGTCCTTAACTATTTTCTCTTTCAAAATTTGATCCAAGACCTTGCATACAATTGAGGTCCAATTAATGGGCCCGTAGTTTCCTGGATCACCTTTAAAAATAGGTACAATCTTTTTGGCTAGATGCTGCCAAGCTTCTCTGCATTTCTCTAGATCTCTGATAATGAAACAATTAAAACACAGCCTTCTATTCCATATAAATCTAACCTTGTAACTCCTCTCCTGGATCATGCCTTCACCTCTTCTATATTTGTCCCTAGGAAGCAAGTTTTTTTTCCTGAAAATACTCTTTGTGTATGTTGATGGGGAAAGGAGAAATGGATATTTTGCATCTGAAAATTTCTCAGATGTGTGGTGTATGTCCCTTCCCCTCTACCCCGAGCATGCATCCACCCAGTGATCTTAAATTAGGCTATACTCTGTGAGTGCTCTCTTAAGCATTTTTAGTTCATTGGTCATTTTCTGAGATTCCTAAGCATTCTTCAAATTCAGTTTATCAACAGTATGTCCCTTCAAGTTAGTAACTTTTAAAAGAGAAGTCTTCAAGATTCTTCCCCACGCTAGAGAGAGTAAGCTGCATAAAATAAATTTTGGAGAAGAGTCACTTCGAGAAGTTCTGAAGAGAAATCTCAGGGAGATGAGCAAGATGATGTCTTGGAACATTCTTCTTTGAAGCTCTGATCTTTCAAATGAGTCCATTTTATGGCTTAATTTTTACTTCAAGCATAACAGGAGTACTTTAAGCATGTGTGTTTCAGTGATTTTGTATGAGCTGGTTAAAAGCAGTTTAAATATAGAAGTAAAACTTCACCCAAGCTGGAGATGACAGAAAGACAACCCATCTGTTGGTGATGAGACTGTCTCCTTCCCCATAATATTTAATGCATCACCTCTTAGTCTAAAGACAAGGTACACCTCTACCCCGATATAATGCTGTCCTCGGGAGCCAAAAAATCTTTCCGCGTTATAGGTGAAACCGCGTTATATCGAACTTGCTTTGATCTGCCGGAGTGCGCAGTCCCGCTCCCCCGGAGCGCTGCTTTACCGTGTTATACCCGAATTTGTGTTATATTGGGTCGTGTTATATTGGGGTAGAGGTGTATGTTGAAATAATGATAATTTACTATAAATCAGTAATATAACCTTATTGCATAAAATAAAAACACTCAAATAATAGGCACAATGGGCCCGTTCGAGCTTAGTGAAAGATTTTAACTCCTAGTGTTGGCAATCAGGAACAGTAATAGGTCTATTATTCTGCTGATTTACAATGATAAAACAGAGAGAAGGCCACTATAAACCAATAGTGACCAGCAGAAAGATTTTAATGGAGCCTAGAATTTCCATGGGTGGGCCTGGTCTGTCCTGTCCAACTACCTAATGTTTCCTTAGAAGCATTGTTAGGAATAAAAGTTTTCAATATCTTATTTTAACTGCAGCATTTTGGGAGTAACTTGAAATGTATCTTCTTTTTCTTTCTTGCTACTTCCCTATTTGGGGTTGGTGACTTTTATAGCTTTCTTCCAAACTCATGATGGTACACCAAGGTATCATATAGATTAGTTTCTCTGAGATCTGTTGATATCTGGTCCATGTAAAAAATCTTTGGTCTCCTCCTTGGTCATCTTCGGCCTACAATCCATTAATAGAGTCATCATACTGATATAACACTTCAGGCTCTGCTGGATATTGCCATACCAATATAGTCTGTCCTCCCTCAACTTGTCTTCAGTTGGAGCAACCCAGATTAGCCCCTTACCCACCTCTTTTTGTTTCCTATCATGGAATGTCTAATCATTTGATCATCCCAACATCTCCATTTCCATGGTGGAGAGCATACTGATTTCCTTTCTTGTGACTAGCCAACTCTTGGTTCCATACATTAATATGGGTCAACTTACAGTTTTATATATTCTACCTTTTAATTTTATTGCCATTTCTTTGTCATGGAGAATTGGAAACAACCCCCCCCCCCACACCTATTTAAACCATGCAGCTTTGTTATAATGTTGGGCATCACTCAGGATGGTACCACTGTCAGCAACCATCGATCCTAGGTATTTAAATTCTTTCAGTCTTCAAAATTCTTTGCTTGTGATATCCTGTGATAGGTTATACCTGGCTCTTTGTGGCTTTCTGCTGGAGGCCATGTAGTCCTACTATGTCCTACCCCAGGAAGGAGTAATGGAGTGGGATACTCCACGCCTGCCTAGAGAGGCCGCATGAAGGCAGCCAATCAGAACCAAGAAATCTTAGATAAATGGAGTTGTGGGGCCTGAGCTGGTCAGTTCCTGGGTGGAACCAGAGGGGCAAGGAAGGGTGCTCCACTCTGGCCAGAGGAGTTTGATGGGCTACATTTACATCGCTGCCTGAGCCCCGCTGCCGCTACCCCAGGGCTCCGGCAGGCTCCTGGGATAATTTAAAGGGCCTGGGGCAGTAGCAGCTACCAGAGCCCTATAAATTATAAATAAATAAAATTATAAATTAATGGAGATCTCCTATTTCCTAGAACTGGAAGGGACCTTGAAAGGTCATTGAGTCCAGCCCCCTGCCTTCACTAGCAGGACCAAGTACTGATTTTGCCCTAGATCCCTAAGTGGGCCCCTCAAGGATTGAACTCATAACCCAGGGTTTAGCAGGCTAATGCTCAAACCACTGAGCTATCCCTCCCCCGGACCCTTTAAGTTGTCCCTGGAACCTTGCTGCCAGAGCCCTGGGGCGGCGGCGGTGGGTCTCTGGAGGCTATTTTAAGAGCTGCGACGGTAGCGGCTGCGCAGCCCCGGGTCCTTTAAATAGCCACCGGAGCACTGCCGCTGCTACCCCAGGGCTCTGGGGACGATTTAAAAGGCCTGGGGCTCCAGCACCAGTACACCGGTATGCTTACTTTCACCTCTGTTCATAGCACAAATATGGCATCAATTGTGTTCCTTCCTGGCATGAATCTATACTGACCCTTCCAAATATCAACCATTCCATTAAGATTCTTTTCAGTAGTCTTTTCCCATATTTAACTTTGCTTAATGTTAGCAGCCATTTCCCAGTTATCATGGTTAGGCAGGGCTGTTGTACATCATGCTGGGGAACACCCTAGCTTTGACGTGCACATGAGTTTACATGAGCATATCTGCTGCACAAACTTTACAGGTTAGCTGTCCAAGCCTGACACATTTGGTTTGAAGTCAGAGCTTTCTTTCTCCTAGATGAATGATCTGCCAATGCCAAACCCCATCTGCTCCAGCACAACTTGTTTTAGGTGGTCTTTATTCACCCTGCATCCTTGTCATAGGCATTTGTCATGGCATTTTACAGAGGTAACTGTGCCACCACCTATCCCACCACATCCAGCTGAGAGATGTTGCTTGTTGGTCCGCAACTGCTTATTGAATATTCTCAGCTGCCCTGCGTCTGCAGGTGTTCCCCTATCTGCCAGTTGGGTACATGCCTGGTGGGTCGGTCACTCCTACACAGCTTTACACATTTGGGTCTGTATAGGATAATAATTTGAAAAATAGATGGGATTCATCATTCATTCATTTTGTTCATCTATAGTGCTTGTATTTTTAAAAAACAAGCAAGTAAATCCTCCTGCAAACAAATTTTGAAGTAGCTAAAAAAGCACCCTGTTTATATTTAACTTAGTGGTAGTGAGCTGTTGGGATAAAGAATTTCCCTTGCATTGAACTAGACACTTCAAGAGGGGTCTCTCTTGATTCATTAAGACAGCTACAATACTTTCCCTTAAATTATTCAGTAATCAAGTGAAAGCTGTTACAAGGTTCAGTCATCCTGGCCTAACTACTATACATATAAGACTTGAAACTAGGATGCAGCAGTAGGTATGCAGAGTGGCTTTGGGGATGTTATATGCTCTATTTAGACAGTTGAGTGAATTCTATAAATATTGTAAATTAAGTAGCTGCACTTTTTAAGTTAATAGTTTCTCTTCTGTTATTTTCTTGTTAGAATAATAAATACTTATTTATTATTATAAATACTTATACTTAAATAAATAAAAACTTGCATATTTAAATTGACTATAACAGAGATCTGAGAAGCCGATTGCTCAGTTGATTGTTTATCACTCACTGTGTTCTTCATTTATGTAAAATCATCAAATTCAAGGCTTTTTGTAGCTATACCTTCCATACTTGCATCTCTGTGGTCCTATATGCTTCCTCTGCTTTGTTTGTTCTCAGTATCCTAATTCTGTTGTTCTATATAGGACAGTGTGTATCCTCCTGTTCATTTCAACAATTCCTCATTCATTTTTGAAACACGGCTCAAATTCCATCTTTTCTTTGTTGCTTGCCAACTATAAGCTATTAATATTTTCTCTACACTACTGCTTACAAGTGCTATCCTCCCTTTTGTACCTCTCTTCATCTACTGTCCCAACCTACCTGAATCCAAATGTCATCAGATTTAGATGAGAATTATTTCATCCAAACATACAACTACAACTTTGTTTCCAAATCAGATCAATAACTGAAAAGTACCTATGCTCCAGTTCTGGTTTCGGTGATGCTAAAATCTCATATGATCATCCAAAAATTGCAAGTTTTCATTTTAAGATAAAGGGAATCTCATGTAATTAACTGCTCTCACAAGATTTATGCCATTCAGGGCCTCTGAGTGCTACCACAAAACAAACAATAAATAGTTGGGCTGAAATTTCTTGAGAATATCTTGCAGGATTTGATCTCCAGTCTGAATCCTGAACCCTAACCTAAACCAAGTTCACATTCAGATCAAAACAGTGTCTTTGGCCTAGCTCTCTAGTAGTACTCTGTTTCATGCAATATCTTATTTGATCTCTCAGGTCTAGGTTTTTAATCCCTTTAATTTTCCAGGAGTAACAGTTGATTCCAAATGTCCCATCTAAAACATGTTAATTTACATTGTGTTCTTCTAAATCACGCAATAGAACACATCATAACAATACAGCAAATTATTTTTAAAAAAGGATTTTTTATGGATTCAGAGTGACTTACTCCCATTTCATAGAACATTCACTATGCAACTTGACACTAGATGAAAATTCATAGTGCCATATTCAGCCATCAGTTACATTTAATGTAACTCCCTTTACACTCAGTGGTGTTGCATTGATGTAATGGAGGACAGAATTTTAGCTACTGTTATTAAGACACATTCAGGTTCTTTTCTTGTGCTGAAGTTCTTACCTTCACTGCTGTTTTCTATATGAAATGCTGATCTTTGTAGCCTCAGGTCATATATGTGTCTAGTCTGTCATACTTTCATCAGGATCACCTTAGAGGCCTAAATCCTCACAACTTTTGAATTGCCTGTATTAATGTTTTAGTGCACTGCTAAACCCAATCTGTCTGATCGATGTTGTAATCACTAAAATGTGGTTGTGTTATAGGTTTGAACTCCTTCACATAAACTAGTTGAATGTGCTGGTCTCGGCACTTACATAGCCACAATGAAATCAAATATATGGGTTCTAAAAAACTGAAGATATACCTAACTAGTAAAGGGCCCAGTTCTTCTTCAATTGAAATAAGGGAGAATTTTGTCATTGACCTCCATAGGAACAAAACCAGACCATAGCTAATTGAGGTCACTGTTCTTCTACATTGAAGTCAAAGCAAGTTTACCTTCACTGTCAATAAGAGCAAGATCAGGCTCTAACTAATTCAGGTGTGGAGAAAACAGGTTCACATGTTATCTTGTGTTTCTAGTGCACAATGTAGACTGAACACTTACTGAAATGAAAGTGAATTTCTGATATGGAATACTGTATGTATTTTCCATACCCAATTTAAACTGCAATAAATTATGATGTTATGCAGCATTATTGTATGCTGAGATTTACATAATATGGCATTAGATAACATCACCAACCTCAGTTGGCAGATTTAAAAATAATGCATAATTTATTTTAAAAAAGTTCTTTCTAATGCCTGTAAGCTGCAAACATTTTTCATACTAAACACTTTAAATATGTGCATTCAGTGGGTCACATGGAGTTCAGAGCAATATGTAACATAGCACTAAGACAGATCTTTAATACACACTGTACAAGAAGTTATGGGATAAAATTATGGTACTAGCCTTTGTAATAGTAATTATACTCTGTACCTCCCTCAAAATATTCATTCTGTTACCAGGACATTGATTATGTCAGTTCTATTAGTTATGATGATAAATCTTAGCTGACAGTTTGAAATGTTTGATGACGTCTATGGTTTAAACCTAAAGGGTATAGATCACTGACAAGCTTTGTTTTCCTTTTTACCTTTTTTGCCTGATATTACAATACATTTATTCCGTTTTTTTTATTTTATCTGATTCCTGGTATTTAAAATACATTTTATACACTATTTTTTCCTCTTGAGGTCTCCTGTTACTTTTCTATTGATTGCTATCACTGTGCAGATGTTCCAAAATACTCTAGTATACCTGCTAAGCAGGCTGCCTTCCTTATCAAGCTGTACTTTCAAGTTATATTGCAGGCTGGGCCAGGGCCAGCTCTGGCTTTTTGACTGCCCCAAGCAAAAAAAAAAAAAAAAAAAAAACGGGGCGGCCAGAACGGGCAAAAAAAACAAAAAACAAAACCCTGCGGCGCGGACGGAGCGTGGGTGCAGGGGGACCGGCGAGAGGGGGAAGAGGAGGGAGCGGGCGGGAGAGAGAGAGAAGGGGGGCGGCCAGGGCTACAGCAGGGTGCTGCCACGAGGCCCCTCCCGCCGCGCGCTGCCTTCCGCCTTCCGGGAGGGCTCCCCTCCAGTTGGTGGGGAGGGAAGGACGAGGACTGCCCTGCCGGGCTTGCTGCAGGGCGCTCCCTCCTCTGCGCCGCCACCCCCTACAGGGCGGCCGGAGCGGAACAACAACAACAAAAAAGCGGCGGTGCCACCCAAGGATTGGGCGGAATGCCGCCTCTAGAAGCTGCCGCCCCAAGCACCAGTTTGCTCGGCGGGTGCCTGGAGCTGGCACTGGGCTGGGCAGGAAGCCTGGACAGGACCAAAATATTATCTTTTGGGAACTGTCTTCTCTGCCCATCCCTCTGCAGTGTGAGGTATTTGAACTTTACACTGTTCCAAAAAATCCTGATCCAGATTTTGGCATTAGGATTGAAATCTACAATCGGAGAGTCTGATTCAATGAAGATTACTGTGCTCAGTTTTGTGGCAATAAAAATGGTGGCATAAATTATTATACATGAACACAAATTAGTCAGAAAATGGGTGCAAGTGCCAGCACATCGATGTGAATTAGTGAGATTTTGATTGTAAATAAAATACCAATTTGGAACAACTGGTTGCATCAATTTGGAATTCTGTAGTTGTCAAAAGAAGTGTAACTCTACGTACAACCATGAATCAGAAGAGTGCTCGCTGTAAAAAATGGGGGTATGGCCAATCAAAAGGAGGACAAGCTAAGGATATACCAACAGGAACATTATATTTATTTATTCTGACAATGATATCTGTAAAAGAAGCCCATATATCTCCCTAAATGAACCCCATGAGTGTAATTTGTTTTCAATGGGAAAAATTCAAATTGGGATTCTGAAGTGAGAAGCATTTAAGGTCTCTAGCCCAGTTATCCTATATGTACAAGAGATATAAAGATACTTGCTTTCATTTGTAAAATACCTTGAGATCTATGGATTAAAATATTGACATAAGTGCATTGAGTTATTTCACCATTATAGAATTAAATAAGACAAGTGTAAATCCCAGACATATTAAGTGATTGAGCTACGATAATGTGATGGAGAGGCTAGGAGTATTGCAATATCCTACTGTAGACTCAAAGCTACTAAGTGAGGGCCTGATCCAGTTAGGTGCTGACCGACCTCTTACTCTGAGGTGATGCTCAGCGCCTTGCACATTAGGGGCTGCAGCGAACAGTTTTTCAACTTGCCTATGTAAGCAGTGGTGTAGTATCTTAGGCTGCTTGTAACCATGTTTTTTTCAGATTATCTGCCCATTATACCTGGAATCTATACCAGCCTTAGACCCCGATCCTGCAAACACATATGTTCATAAGTTCACTCATTGAATGGAATGGAGCTAGTGATAGCTGTAATGATTGCAGGATCAGAGCCTTATTTTTCATGTTCTACCCTGAAGAATCCCAGTTTGGAGTTAGCCCGTGAACATAAGTAACTTGGCATAATTTAGGGCCCAGTGCTCTATTTCTTGAACACCCAAACTCCATGACTTCAGCTATGGAACAAAGATGTGTATCAATGCCTATCTTTTTTTTTTGTGAGCAGTGTCCTCAAAACATGGAGAAGAATATTTTGGCCAGAAAAAAACATTGTGATCATCTGGTCTGAACTCATGTATAACACAGGCCATAGAACTTCCCTGAAATAATTCCTGTTTGAACTACAGCATATATTTTAGAAAAACATCTAATATTGATTCTAAAATGTTCAGTAATGGAGAATCCACCACAAGCCTTGGTAAATTGTTTCAATGGTTAATTACCCTCACTGTTAAAAATTTATTCTTATTTCCAGTCTGAATTTGTCTAGCTTCAACTTCCAGCCATTGGATCTTGTTATAACTTTCTCTGCTAGATGGAAGAGCCCATTGTCAAATAGAGAAATGGAAACCAACTAAGCAAGCAGCTTAAGATACTGGCTTTGCTTATTTTATCCTGTGTTATAGAACCATATGCTTTTCTGTGGGTGCACCTGTTAGTCATTATTTATGAAAAGTTAATGACTGGAATACTTAATTTCTATTTAAGCATGACTTAAACAGGGAACCATAAAACACCTTCCAGCAAGAGAATAGGGACAGCAAGCCTTGCAAACTTTACACTCTGATAGTATACTTGTATATTTATGTTAAAATATCCAATAGAACTCTCATGTGTCACTTAATGGCAGGAGAATCAATATTTCCTGATAACATTGTCTCTAAAATCATTGTTGAGTCTTTCATTACCTTTATAATTCAAACCAGTTACAGGAATTTTAGTCTATTCTTTTAAGAGCATTTTGTTGAACAAAATGACAATTTTTAGCCTTTCTTTCTGCATGAAAAACTGGTGACATCTTGTAATGAATCATGCAAAATAATCCATGGGGGTCTTTATTCAGTAGACTAAGTGTGTAAATCCAGGAACACTTTCAATCTTTGATATGAATAAAAGACCAAAAATTCTTAGAACTATATTAATGTCTGTCAGCAAAAACATTCTGAAAGGGAGGTTTTGGAATGTAGCAGTAATTTTATAAATACAATAAAAAGAGCTAAATAATATATAAATACCATACATACAAGGTTAAACATTAGATTTAGTGACCATGGGAATCAGATTACAATATATAATTCTTTTCAAGTGAGCCAGATTTGTTCACATCTTAAAACAACAGATGGTTTAATCTGATTTATTTTGTTATCATTACTTAGAAAGGGCCTGATTCTCCACTACTGTGCAGCTCACGGCATCATTTCCATTAGTGCAAAGTGGGTGTACTTTGTATGGAGAATAAATCCTTTTGGATCTGTTTAATATCTGCAATATGAACATTCCTAGGAAAACTATCTGCTTATTTTTCACATGCTGTCTGATTTGGCTCAAGTGCCCCACATGCAGACCTTCTGAAATCAACACCTTCCTTATGAAGACTGTGTGAGTGTGGGCTCCATAAAACTCTGAACCTGCCTAAATTCATTTGAAGTTTCTGGATGAAGCCTGAGACAAATTTCTGGTTCACTAACTGTAGAAATCATGGTACAAATATAGTAAATTTACCACTTCTTCGTAGGTCTCCTGTCAGGATGCACATAAATATGAATAATGACTACCAAATTGCATGGATATCTTGCTGTTCAGATCTGTTTACAGCCAAAATATAATTGTTTGGGTAAAACATATTCCTACTGCTACAAATTCAGAAATAAATGGGTTTGAATATGATGATACCAGCTCTGATGGCTGATAGTGGCCAAGACTAGGACAGGGTGATAATGAACAGCTAAGGGTAAGGGGTTGAAAAGGGACCTGATCGTATTTCAGGTTGTCATTTTCTCCATTGTCAGGATAAAAGAGAAGGAGAAGAGAGGGTAGTGGATGTGTATCGAAAGACCTCTGTGGGCTGGGGAGACCTGCAAATCTGGATAACCTACTTCTATTCCCTGCATGGCCATTGTTCCCAAATAGATGTTGAGAACTGGGAAGGAAAAAATAACAAAAAAAAATGACTGACCCACAACAGGTTAGGAGAGAGGAGAAGAGATCCCTTTTGAAGCACTGAATGCACTGAAGTGAACCCTTTATGCATGTTTGTGCTAGTGTTTTCCCTGCCTACAATCACCGACTGCATAAACCTGTCAGTTAAAACCTGCACTTGCCCTTGATGCAGCTAATAGAAATTGGCCTTTGCATACTCCAGGGTGAATTTAATATTAATTAACCTCTTATTCACAAGTATTCTTTTGAATAGTGCCCCCCATCCCTTAATTTCCAAATGCAAGTAATGGATAAGAATAAATCTCAATGTCACACACTCATATGTGAATCCAAATGTCAGGATCTATGCATGTCCCTAGTCTCTCGTCTTTCATTGTGCTGAATCTGCACCATCCAAAGTAACTCTCCTTGTCAAGCCTTTAGAAGAAGTGCTGGCAGTAGACCAAAAATACTGGCTGTGAAGTCTGACTCTAGACTTGTCCACTGGGGTAGTGCTCTCTTCTTCCATCTCAAAAGTTCACATGTAAAGATTAGACTAGCACTGCAATTAAGTCAAGAATTAAGATGTTTCTTTTTGCTTCCTGGATCTGCTGCTTATGCTAATGTCTGCAGCATAAAAACACATCTAGTTTTTGAACCAGTCAATTTAAAATGTTACAGAATGGTGGTGGTAATGTAAGAATTTTGCAGCAGAGAGAACTCTGTGGGCTCTGTGCTATGCATATTAGTCCAGATCTTCTGCCCATCACAAACAAAGGATGGTGCAATGGAGTTTACAAACCCTTTACTGACCATAGACAGAAGGGAAAGGAGAGCCTCTCCTGTTTACAGGCAAGCAGCTTGAACACACTTCCACACAGCTGCCAGAACAGCCAGTCATGGAGACAGGAACCCACAGCTGTGACCAATAGTGAAAACAAGACCTTTAGAAGGGAAAAAACAGAGAGGGAGACAGAAGGGCCTGAGATAGCAAAGGGGCTACAGTCCCACACCAGGTTGCCTCTGAGAAAGCAACCAGGAGACACAAAGAGACTGCAAGCCCTAGAAATGAAGGGCTGTTTAGTCTCCATTTAAAGTGGGGATGCATGATCTGCTCTGATTGCAAACAAACTGAGGAAGGCCAATTAGGAGAAGCTGAGACCCCAGAAAGACCACACCAAGAGGTGATGACAGATGGGCATTGGGGAATTCTCCCAACGGATTCCTTTCTTCCTCTCCCCATGCAGTGGAGTGGCATCAGAGTTGCTCTGTAGCCATTACTGAAGCCGATTGACTTGAGTAGTCTCTGTTGCCCTTTTGCCTACCCCTCCACCTACATGGGGGAAAGACCAGAGACTGAATGTAGTAGTGGATTTGCCAGCACTATTTCCCACCTACCTCCAGGGAGTCATTGTACACATCTGTGGTTCAAGCTGGCCTCCTTAGTACAGAGTTAGTCGACCCTGTAGCAGGCTTATCAACCCCCTTGTGGCCCAGCCACCAGTAGAGGTGGGGGAATGGAGAGAATCTAGTTGAGTAGATGTGTGTTACATATACACCCGTTCCTTGGGCTTATGCAATCAATTCCTGCTCTCCCTTTCATACCAGAATTGTGCTGAAAGAGGGCATTTCTTCCCATTTGTTCCTATATATTGAAGGTTCTCCTTTTCGAACTTCTCCAAATTTCAGTACCTAACTAGGTGCACAAACACATTGGAGAACCAATGTTGAGAACCTCCTCATCAATTATTGGGAGTGGACCACATCCACCCTGACTAAATTGGCCTTCAACATTGGTTCTCCACTTGTAAGGTAACTCCCTTCTCTTCATGTGCCAATATATATTTATGCCTGTGTCTGTAATTTTCACTCCATGCATCTGAAGAAGTGGTTTTTTACCCACGAAAGCTTATGTCCAAATAAATCTGTTAGTCTTTAAGGTGCCACTGGACTCCTCGTTGTTTTTGTAGTTTTAATTTCTCTGATTTCACACCTTTGGGATCTTTTTGAAAATTCATTAGGGATAAATTCTAATACCTCTTTTATGCAACAACTTCCAGAGGAAGGCACAACTCTGTATAATTAAGGATGTCAAAAATGGGCCAGTAATATGTTGGAAATTAAAAGCAGTAGCACTGCAATTGCTAAGTGGGTCATCATTTGGCAGAGGATACCAATTTTGAGCAGATGAGCAGCAAGGACCTGCTTCAATGTAATTTCCCCCCCCCCTTGGGATACCCAGCAGGAGCTCAGTGGTATCCTTCTACAATTTATTCTAAAATTTAGTTGTTCCTTCTGCCTTGTCTTTATAAGCTCCCGAGAATTCATGTTTCAGAAAAAAATAACTCTTTTCCATTTAAACAGGCTCAGTGCCTCTGAAACTTCATTAATGTTTTGGGTTATCTTCTGCCAGATGATTTTGAATGTGTTTTTTACTACTTGAGAACATCTATGTGGAACTGGATTTCCTTGGAGAGAGTCTCCTTCTTAGCAAGGGATCTCTGCAGGATAAACTTTCCTGATGAGGAGACAATGTATATTTATGAATTATTTCTGATCACTTGCAGCCGGTTAAGCTTGAGGATAAAAGTGGTTACTTTTTTTCTGAAACTCTTCATTTAGATAATTTTTTTCCTTTGGAGATTTTAATACTGTTGAGGATTTCTCCTCTCAAATGTGTCTTCTTCTTGTGTCACATTCCTATTTGAAATGTTTTTGCCTGTGATGAGAAACCATTGCTTTAAAACAAAAATAGCGAGGATAGGTTTTTTTGTCGTGTCGTTTTTCAAATCATTCTAAACTATTTGTGTTCACTTTAATATTCAATGTACAATCCTAGGAGACACATATTATCTTTCCTAAGTCGAATATAAGTATTTAGAGGATAGAAATCCAAGGGCTGTTTGTAGAGAGGACCATAGAAAGATACATACAGATAAATAGAATAAAATACAGCAGATCCATTCAAAATTCATGAAGTTGTTGAGGGAAGAAAAAATGTGTGAATGAAGAGATATTTCTATTTTGGGTTTCTTTTTAAGACATGCAGTATGTAAATACAATTAGCTGATTGGCAGCCCTTCATCATGGTAATTTTTAAAGCATTGTACAATTTGTGCTACTGTTCCTTTTCAAAGTTCCACGATTACTAATTTTAAAGAATGATATGCAGTTCATCTGGAGAAATGTTATACTTTAGGGAGTTGGATAGTTACCACCCATATTATTTTCCAGTTTTTCAGCTCAGTGGTGTTACTTGAGTAGGACGAGTATGCGTGTATGTGGGGAAATAGCCTGACACCTGAGGATGTGAATATATCTGTTAATGGCCCTATTTAGGTACATTTATTCAGCCTATTTCCAGGTAGTTTTCACATGTACTGAGAAATGGATTTTCCTCTATAAAGAAAACATTTTTGGGGTCTGTTGAACCTCTTTTCTGTGTCTGAACAATATTTGGATGACTCCCTGTTATGAAGCTGAGAGCAGAAAGGATATATGATCTGACATGTAAAACCACAGTTAGTTTTATTTAATTGAAACAAAAGTCTGGAAATCCTGCTTTAGAAGTGGGGATTGTGTAACTTTGGCCATGTCTACACCAGCACTTATATCGGGAAAACTTTTGCGCTCAGGGATGTTTTTTTCACACTCCTGAGCGACATAAGTTTTGTTGGCATAAGCGCTCATGTGCACAGTGCTATGTCGGTGGGAGATGCTCTCCTGCCAACATAGCTACCACCGCTCGTTGAGCTAGTTTTATTATGTAGACGAGAGAGCTCTCTTGTCAGCATAAATGGAGCTAAACGAGCACTCTTAGAACATCACAGCTGTATCAGTACAACTGTGCCACTGTAAGCTTGTAATTGTGGACATGGCCTGATTGCAGGGGTAGTGAGGCCAAGTGGCCTCCCTCTGAGTGGGAGAGCGAGGGACCATTACATGGCCCTTGGTGGGCGGAGCCTAGCATGCCCCACCCCCCTCACTAGAAGTGCCAAGGCAGGGCCCAAGTATAAGAGGCAGGCCCTGCAGCCCAGTTGGGATGGAATCCCTGGAGGAAAAGGACGCTCCTGCTATACTGCCATGCCCAGGAGGGGAACCTACACTAGGCTGACCCATAGCCACAGATGTGGGAGACCCCAATGAGGAGTGGCTCGGACTATCGCCCGCGGTATACCTGAGGAGCCTGAGGAGCCCTGGAAGTGAGAGGTACCAAATCCTGGGAGGCAGAAAGTGGCCCAGGGGCAGCCACAGAGCAACCAGCTGGAGGGCCAGGTGTGGCTCAGTCGGCGTGTAGCGGCTGGATCCCCGCTGATGCAGGGGCAGCCAATTCTGCCTCTGCCAGGGCCCTACGCTGGAACACGGTGGAATAGGGTGGGCCCATATCCCCCTGCCACCCCACCCCAGCCGACTCCCTACACTGCGCAGGGAAGCTCCTGCTCTGAAGAAGGAACCTCCCTTACCAGTTCCCTTATAGACTGTTTGTTTTGCTGGGAGCCTGAGCCTCCTCAAGCCCAGGCCCCAGCCCACCCGTAGACTATTGCTTTGCTGGCTGCCTGAGCCCCGCCCAGGCTAAAGCCAGCTTTAAGACTGTTTGTTTTGCTGGCAGCTTGAGCCTCCCCAAGCCCAGGCTAAAGCCTGGCCGTGACTGTCTGGTGGCCAGCCCTATTGTGAGGCTGGGAACTAGAGGACCTGGGGGGCCTGTCTCCACCTCTGGTGGAGACAAGGTCCCTAGACTGTTCTGCAGCTTCGTGCCTTGGCCAGACAAGCCTGAAGGCACCCGGTACGAGTAGCGTCCTTCCGATCAGGACTACAGCAGGCTTTAGATTGCAAAATTGACAACAAACCTTTTTCTTCACCAAACCAATCACTTATTTAGTTTTCTTGTTCCTTTTTGAGATCAGCATTTTGTATCTGAAAAATCCCCCAAATTTCCCCCCCCACACTTTGATCTAACTTTCTTTCTTTTTATAACTAGTATTTTTTTTGGTGAGGAAAAAATAGTTAAAACATGACAGCTGAACATTTTGAGAGAGTGTTTTTCTACTTTTAGTTTTGTAGAGAGCTGTGTATTAATTGACTGTTACTCTATTGCTAAATAAAAAGTCACATACATTTTAGGGTCCAAATTATCTGCTGATATAAATGGGTGCAACTCCATTGCTTCAGTGGAGCATTGCCCATTTACAGTTGCAGACAATTTGGTTCAAGGTATTGATCAGGTTATGAGTCCAGTTTTAGCATAATGCATTTGCTGCATCCATGCATTTCAGGAAATGTCAGCTTCTCCCACTCCCCCAAGAGCTATAGGAGAAGACAAAGTGAAACATCTAAAGTATACCCAGTACTAATTTTGTAATACTTCAGCCATAACTTGTCACCTACACATGAAGTAACTTGGATTGGTTTTCTGGATTGTGTTCAGTGCCCTTGCAGCACTCAAATAAACAGCTCAAACTCTATTATTCTATTATTAGTTGCAGGTATACACTTTGTTCTAGTGATATTTTCTCAGGACCTTGTGTGCCCTTAGGTATGTTAGATACAATATTTATCAGTTCTGCTCTAAAGAAAAGCACTTAGTTCTTTGGCTACAGGAAAGGAAGTTTGGTGATCAATCTTGAAATTGAAAACAAAAACTTGGTGTAACAGCTACCAAATGCTTCCATTTTGCTTTATTTTACAAAAGTTAAATTAAGATTTTATATTCTAGTCCTTCAGCTATAAAGAAAATCAATCATTTAGTCTTCAAACTCTTTAAAAAAATGAACAAAAATTGCTTGGGTGTGGTGTTGGCTTGCCTTATTTTTATTTTAACATCCATCTCTGTAACTTTTAGAGTAGTTACACAGCACCTTTGTTTACTTTCAGCAGTCTTCGGGTTGATGGAACTAGGTAAGAGTTATGCTAAGGAAATAGATAGGACAGACTTCCTAAGCTGGCATTTCCTCTGTCTAATAACCACTTTTTTCAAATGTAGCAGGGTTTGCCTATTTTAGTTTCACGGAAATCACGGGTCATTTCACACGTTCCCCTTTTTCCTTACTGTCCCTTCTCAGCAGCTAGCAGGCATTGAGGATGTGTGGATGCTCTTTCAAATGGAGAGCAGCTGCACCCCAGTTCCATCTAATAATTCTCACCCAACCTTGTCAGCAAGGTACGAGTGCAGGGGGGCTTCTTTGCTAGGTCCAAGTGGTATTTTGTTTATTTGTTTTTTTTGTATAGAGAGAACAAATATTTACCTTTCTATTAGGATGACCATTATTTCAGAGGTTATGAGAAAAAGAGCAAAAGAAAGACACACTTCACTTTCGTTCTATCTTCTGCAGCAGGTTACATCTGAACACAAAATGGCAGCTCTCTCTGTAGCTCCAGGGAGTTCTGTATATTTAAAGGTGGAGTACACAGATATCAAATAATATGATACAAGTTACACATACACACCATAGGAAGCATGCAGCAAAGCCTTTCCTTCCCACAACCCTTTCTGCCCCTCCAACTATGTGATGCATTATTTTACTCTCTACATCTGTGTGTTGAAGCATCGGGCTCTATATCTTTTGAATGAGCACCAAACTGCTAGCCCAACTCTGCTTTTGTAAAACAGAAGAATTAGTTCAGTTACTAGTGTGAAAATCTTGATCAAGTTATAATGTAATTTTGTTTAATCTTCCTCTTTTGGCATCTTCTATATCAAATTGGAACGGGTGCAGAGAAGGGCCACTAGGATGATCAGAGGAATGGAAAACCTGTTGTATGAAAGGAGACTGGAGGAGCTCGGGTTGTTTAGTCTGACAAAACGAAGGCTGAGGGGGGATATGATTGCTCTCTTTAAATATATCAGAGGGATAAATACAAGGGAGGGAGAGGAATTATTCCAGCTTAGTACTAATGTGGACACGAGAACGAATGGATATAAACTGGCCGTGGGGAAGTTTAGGCTTGAAATTAGACGAAGGTTTCTGACCATCAGAGGGGTGAAATATTGGAATGGCCTTCCGAGGGAAACGGTGGGGGCGAGGGACCTGTCTGGTTTTAAGATTAAGTTAGATAAGTTTATGGAGGGAATGATTTAATGGTAAAATATATTAGCTGAGGAATACCGAGCAATGGTAGGTAAATAGTACAATGGCTAACAAGGGTTAGGCTGGAGACTCTTGCCTACATGCTCGGGGTCTTACTGATTGCCATATTTGGGGTCGGGAAGGAATTTTCCTCCAGGGTAGATTGGCTGAGGCCCTGGAGGTTTTTTGCCTTCCTCCGCAGCATGGGGCAGGGATCGCTAGCAGGAGGGTTCTCTGCCAATTGAAGTCACTAAAACACAGGATTTGGGGACTTCATCAGCAGAGTCAAGGGAAGGGTAGGGACGGTTTTGTGGCCTGCAGCATGCAGGGGGTCAGACCAGATGATCATAATGGTCCCTTCTGACCTTAAAGTCTATGAGTCTATGAGTCTATGAGTCTATGAATAGCAATTAATAATGAAAATTTAGCACAAAGTTCCGTACGAACAGCTAATATGAGATTGGCTTATAGAATTCTATGGTAAATAGTCATAGCACTTAAAATATCCACTTTTAAGAAAAAAAGGAAGGCAAATTTTCCAGCACAGTGGACAAGTGGTTTTGATTCTTGCAGACCAGCTCCTTAGAAACAGCTCCTTTTTGAGGATTAACACTCCAAGATCTGTTAAAAAGTAAGGCTTGGTCCACTCTGGGGTGGGGGATCGATCTAGGAAACGCAACTTCAGCTACGAGAATAGCATAGCTGAAGTCGATGTTTCCTAGAGCGAACTAAGTTTACTTACTGCAGGTCCATGAGGTGCAGGCAAGTTCCCCCGTCGACAGCGCTTCCTTCTCTCGGCGAGCAGGAGTTCCGCAGTCGACGGGGGAGCGCTTCTGGGATCGATTTATCACGTCCAGATGAGACGCAATAAATCGATCCCAGAAGATCGATCTCTACCCGCCGAATCAGGTGGGTAGTGTGGACCTAGCCTAATAAGAGTCTGTGAGAGCAATCTGTAAAAGGGCACTATATATCTTATTTAAAAAATCAAAATTCCAATAATCACACTTCTCTTTAAAGATTCTTAAAACAATGTGTAGGCCCATTGCTTATACTAGCATTGTCGTCACTATATATGTTCAAGACACTGGGTTGTCACCAGATTGAACCTTTAGCCTGATATCTTGATAAATCAATATATAACCTCCTATACTACAGAGCGCAGAAAAAGTTGAGTGCCTTATTATATGGGCCATTTGTTCTTTCCAGATAACCAAAAGGAATGACCCTTGCCTTTGATCTATAATAGCAAGTTTTCTTTGTGGCATTTTTAAAAAAATGTCTGCCTGAAAGAAACCCTTATCAGCCTTCCTTGACTACTCCTGATGATTGATAACAAAGCATCTGAAAGCTGACTCATGTTTAGGATAGCAGTATTATACTCAGGAGATGCAATGCCATTTTTAAAGGACTAGAATATTCTAATCTCCACAGCTAGTCAACCTTGGAGGACTCCCTTCTGTGAGTAAGTCACATTTTAGGGTTTTTTTAAAACGAATTCTGAATTTGCTTGGAATTTCAGCATAAGTAGCACTTAAATAAAATCAGTGGAGAGATGAAAAGGCTTAACAGTTATTTTTGGGCTGTACAAAACTCCAACAGTTAAATATGAAATATTCATATTTTGGCTGCAGAGTTTGTTTAATGAATATTTTATTGCTCAGTCCTATTTTCCTCTGGCTCTCGCTTTACTTTTCCCCCCTTTACTTAAATAGCAGTTAGAAGTCTGGTTTTGGGGTGAGTTCTTCTTATAGTCTCCTATCTCTCTGATTGCTTCTGTTTACTTTATTTCTTAATTTACTTTTGTTAAAAAGTGCTTAACAGTACCATTTGGAGTATTTTCTTGCTCATTGTGCACTCTTGTCATTCGCTTTTTCATCATGCACTTCTCCCCTGGCACACCGATAACAAAGGGAAATTATATAATAGGCAGGCTGATAGTTAAGGTTGCCCAGCATGTCCCATTATGAGACCCTGTTTTCAGTTACTTATAATTTTGCCAAACTTTTGTTGTTTGGGCTGAAAGTTTACATGCCAGGTGTCTGTGTCAGGCTGGAAAAGTTTAGCCAAAATTGTTCAGCCATTTCCACAAATGAGAGTAGGAAAAAATACATTGTTTTGCCAATGTTGAAAAATTCTGGTGGCCTTTACTTTGAAGAGCTTTAGCGCCTCACATGCTTTGGACCAGCGACTTGAAATGTGACAGGGTTGCCTTTGTGTTGGTCATGTATTTTTTGCTGTCCTTATGAAAATCCACACAAATTTTGCCAAGTAATAAGTCTTTGAAAAATCACAGATCTCACATACTCAGTAGAGACTTAAATTTCAGTAGGTAAAATCTCTGAAGAGTCCATCTTTGTTGAGCATGCTTGAGCCTCTCATAACTTTTAGTGCTTATCAGACTATATGTATTATAATAGTCTTTAATTTCACAGGACCGTTGCCTCACTCAGTGCACAGGATGGACCTGTTCTGGGCATGAATAAGGGACATGTAGTAAAAGAGGCTGTTGTCTGTAGGACTCTGCCTCATTTGTTGCTGAAGTTGGAAGGAGTGTAGTGAATGAGGAGAGAGATTGCAGGCAGAGGAGAAGAGATGGTCTTATGCTTAAGTCAGATGAATGCCACCCTAGAGAATTGGATTCTGTCCTGAGTGGTGATTTTGGGGGAATCTGTCTTTACGGATTATGAATTCTGGTTAATATTCTGGAGTTGCTCTTATGAAAGCTGCTGTATCACGAATACTCCCCTGTATGTGTATCCCCATGTCCTATAAGCCTGAATGAGTGTCCTTCCCAGGCTAAGGACAGTGGACACTTAACTATTAACAATTGGTCTATAGATATGCCAAGGGTTGCACAGACATCATTAATTCCGGCATTTTATAACTTTTAAATGCTTGACTTTACAACCTTAACATTATTCTTTTTATATAGTTTGTGTGTGTGTAATTATATTAGATATGACCTGGAATTAGATTAATGGGCTAGATTCTCATCTGGTTTAAATCAATGAAGAACCAATGATGTCAACAGAGCTATGCTGATTTATATCAATTTAGGATTTCATTCATTATGTTTTAGGAATTCTTTGGGTCTTAAACTAGAAGACTGAATTTTCCATTGGATTAGTGGAGCTTGTTCTGTCATCTTATTTTTTTTTAAAGGTTCTGGTTTTGTTGTAAGCCTATTGGGCATGATCAGGAGAAGCATGGTAAAGAGCAAGTAGAGAGTGGATGGGGAGTTGTTGGCTTGGGTCTGTGACCAAAAAGGATGCATACCATTCTTCCTTCCCACCCCCTGGCCCCAGTGGAGTTCCCCACTGAAAGTTAATACAGCTCCCACTGAAAGTTAAAACAGCCCCAGCTGTATTAACTTTCTGTTGGCCAATCTGCATGGTGGTGGTCCTCAAGGCATTTGATGTCTGAAGAAGCCTGAACAATGTGGTTCCATGAGAGCTGCACTGCTATGGAGTCGGGGGGAGTGGGAACAAGGGACATAGAGCCAGCACATACAGCAGGAGGCTTCACGTGCCTCTCTCGTAAGATCTGTGCAGTTAGTTGAGGGACAAATTGCTGCAAAGAAAACGTGTGGAGATTTTCTACCCCTTCTCTCTTTCCAATGAGAGAGAGAGAGCAAAGCAGCCAAGAATTATTCTTGGAACACTAAGCATCCCATTGCTATTTTTTACAAGTGGGATTTGACACTGCGTGAGTATATCCCCTTTCCCCAAGTGAAGTACACTGCTTAGCTACCATCCTCTGAGGCAGATATGGCTGCATATTAGTAATGTATGCATACTGTTTATGAAGTATGTCCTTTGATATCCTTTTAGAAGAAGCTGGGAATATGTTTGTACAACCCCCTATGTGCTGCTAGTTTATGCAAACATACTTGGTTTCCTTCTCCAATCTACTTGCCTCTCTCTCTCATCTCCTTTCTTTCACCTATCAAGCTAGGTTCTTATGTGGCCTCTTCCCCTCGTAGTAACCAAATGCCTTCCAAAATTATAAAGTGTACACATAAAGACACCTTTTTCTCTTTCTCTCTCTTCCTTCCCCTCCAGTCAGCAGGGATTGGACATTGTTTACTGAGGATGTTTAGTTTCTCTCTCTTTTTAATCTGTTGTGACTGAAGATGTAGGTTTTATAGTTTGCTGTGAAGATGCTGATGCACATGGTCTTGCTGATGTCTTCCAGGAGTGAGTTTAAGATTTGTGGGTCAGTCAACAAGAGAACTCTGTCTCTGGCACATGGGACTTTCACTCCTGAGGTTGACAGTTCCACTGTTCCAGTGTAATGTAGATGTCTTGGAAAGTCAAAATAATAATAATGACTACTCAAGGTGAAGTGGTCCCTCGAGTAATGTGGTAGTCACTCTTCTCTCGCCTCCCTTCTACCACTGCTTCTTTCTTTCTCTTCCCTGAAGAAATTTTAATTCCATCCACACGGATGTTTTCTCAGTCTGATTGTGACTTTTAGTCCCATGCTCAATCCACAAGTTCTTTCAGTGCCCTTGACTTCCTCATCAAAAAATACATGCCACAGTCACGTACAAGAGGTCACAACCAGACAGAATTTACTGCACAATTGACATCAGTACATTTTTTTATTTTGGCTACTCACCAGATTGCTAAACAGAAGCAGCTCAGGCAGCATACTGAATTGTGATAAGAAGGGCCAAGGAGGATCTGGCTTCTTTTAGCACAGAGATTTTTTTTTGGTTTTGGTTTTGTGACCCAGGTGCTTCTGACTTGAGGAGATTGAGCACCATCTTCTCCTTCCTGCTGAGAATTTAAGCTGTTCTGAAAGCCAAGGAATTGAAAACATTATGCATAATTAATCTTCAGAGTTATCTTTCCAACAAATATCTTTGTACCACATTTAAATACACTTGGTATCAGTAATAAAACTCAGATCACTCTTCTTTTCAGGAAAAGGGCTCATATTACAGTCATCACTTCATTACTTTTAGGGTCATTGAAAAATGCCATGCATCTAACCTATAGCAATCATGCTTCACTTAAGTTTCCTTCACATAAATATTGTAAGACTTCTAGGTTCTATAAATGTCTCAACCGAGAAGAATCATTTACCTGCTTCAGAGCAGGGAGGATTTTCAAAACATAATCAGTTGTCCCCGAACTCCATTCTTTCTTTGAAGTAGTTACTTGGAGGAGCAATTAGATTGATTCAGGAGTCCTACAGTGAGTCTTTTCTCTGGTGGCGCGCATTTGATGCTTTCACCCATGCGGTGGATGCCCGGAAAATGCAAGACTGTAATGATGCCTGTCAGCACTTCTAGTAACTTTGTGTGGATATCGCATGTGTGTTTTTATGATAGTGTGTGCTTTTAGATTGTCAGAGCAGAATGACAGTACTCCCAAACTAGCTGAGGAGGTGTGATTGGTTCAGTTGTGTCCAATCATTCATTATAGCAGTGAGAACAGATTGTTTCCTGATATAAACTAGCTGTGTGCACCACACCGGACATCTTATATCATCAAGTCATGAGAACCATGTATGCTTTCCTCTCTCTGTTTTTTGATAAACTGTTTAGTGTTCAGAACCAGAACTAACCACAAATGACCCTCAGCAACCCTTAGAAGGGTTTCTTAAAATGAATTGGGCCTCTAGCTTTGTGACTAATGCTAAAATGCAAATTCAGATAAAATCCTTAGAAGCTGCCTATTTAGGAGTCTAGTGTCTTGGCACAATGTACACTTTTTCATATGGTGAGGCAGGACTTATATACACTCATTCAGATTCTGTCTGCTGCAGGAAATTAGTACTGTTCACACTTGTTTAAGCTTAATAAAAATCATTTTAGCTAAAGTGCAGGGATAAGGTCACCGTCTGCCACATAGAAATGCCAATTTCAAATGAGCCACAGTAGAAAGAGAGCATCTTTCATTCTCAGGCACTTTCAGAAAGAACTTCAAATAGGCAAGCCCCTAATTGATTCCAGCACCTACCAGATCATAGGAATTCATTTACATAACAGATTTTCAGTGCTGTAATTATAGATATATTTAAATTGCAGTTTGTTTATACTGCCTTCATGAGTGTTGCAAGGAATACACTGTACTCTTCCCTTCCTTTATTTACATTTAATAACATCTGTTTTTATATAGTATGCCCACATACACAAGCATTCAGAAGTACTTCCTGAAATTTTTGTGAAATTAATGGCCAACTTAATATCTTAGTTCAGTGGAGCTGCACTCGTGCCAGGTTTGATTTGGTTCATTATCTTAAACTATCTAATCTATACAAATATGATCTCAAATGTTTGAACCAAAATATCCTTTAAAAATTTGCAATCTTTCTCGTAACAGTTTAATTGTATCTCTCAAGTGGCAAAGTATGATATATTATATCATGATCTTTTTTTCCAAAATATAGTACAAAGAAATCTACACATGTCCTGTGGGTTATAAAGAACATTTATGCTTATTTATTCAGAGTGCATGTACTATATGCAATACATAATTAATAACTGCAGAATGAATGATTGAGTATGACCTATTCATGATCAGAATGTTTGCACACTAATGAAGGAGATTAAAAAATGCAATTGCATCTGAGGAATTGAAGAGCTCTCTCTCACATTTGGTAACATCTGCTTTTTCAAAATTATATTCAAGGTTATAGCCTTTTAAAATAAGACCTGAATCTTATATTTGGATATCTTTTTAAAATCTTCTTTATTAGTCTACAGCCATTCTGGTCATAATCAAATCATATTTAAGCATTTGTTCTGGAGTTATTAGTTATATATTGAATTTTTAAGTTTTAATAAAACGTATCTTCTTGTATTCATCAGACTTAAGCAGTACAGGGAGAGAATGTCATGTATCAGCTATAGATAGAAGGGGAAAATCAAAGTGTGGGTAGGTGAAGGCATTCAAGACACTCAGTACGGTGAGTAAAAATACCGTTAATTGCTTCCTATTTTCACAAAGTACAAAATAAACAAAAATACAGACTCTGTTGTGCTGATGATTTGGTAGCAGAATAAACAAGAACTACTTGTAATATTGACAGAAATACTTGTGGATCCGAAAGTTGAGGTAGATTCATTTCACCCCTCTAGTTGCAAATCTCTATGTCCATTATTGATATCCTGTGTCCTAGCATGGACTCAATTCTACTCTTATGACCAAGGGGAATATTTAAAATGGCATCACCATTCCTGCAATTGCAGCTCTTTTTGGCCCTAGTCAATACCTCAGTAAAGTTATATTTCATCAAAGGATATGTCTGCATTGCAAATGAAGGTGTGATTGTAGCCTAGATAAGTATACCCACGCTGGCTTTAATCTAGTTAGCATGGGTACATGAATAACAGAAGTAGTGGAGACATGGCAGCATGAGCTTCAGCGTGGATTCCTAGCAGGCGGCTAACTTGAGTACAAGCCCTGCCACCACTTCTTCACTATTGTTGTTACTTGTGCTAGCTACATTAAAGGTACGTCTACACTTACCAGAGGGTCCGGCGGCAGGCAATTGATGTTCTGGAATCGATTTATCACGTCTGGTTTAGACGCGATAAATCGATCCCGGATCGATCCCGGAAGTGCTCGCCGTTGACGCCGGTACTCCAGCTCGGCGAGAGGAGTACGCGGCATCGACGGGGGAGCCTCCCTGCTGCGTCTGGACCCGCGGTAAGTTCGGACTAAGGTACTTCGAATTCAGCTACGTTATTAACGTAGCTGAATTTGCGTACCTTAGTCCGAAGTGGGGGCTTAGTGGGGACCAGGCCTAAAGCTAGTATTGTTGTGCCTCCCCATGCTACAATCATACCTTCATTTACAGTGTAGACATACTGTAGTGGGGTGGTCACCCTGCTCCTGCCCAGAGGTGCAAAAGCAGCCTTGGAGAGGGCCTGGGGCTGATAGAAAAACCTAGGCTGAGTGGGGAAGTAGCTGGGGCCACGCCCCAATCAGGCCACAGCTGGCCCTATAAAGGGGCTGCTAGGATGGAGCTAAGGCAGTCTTTCTCTAGCTGTTGAGAGGGATGGGCCTGGCTGCTGGTAGCTGAGCAGGGTTCCTAGACTGGAGCAGGGCTGGGGAAAGGCCAGAGGAGCTAGGGCGCTTCCGCCTGGAAAACCCCCAGGCTGCAGGCCTTGCTAACGGCCGGAAAAGGTACTGGGGTTGCAGAGGGCAGCTCAAGGGTCCAAAGGTCCAAACCCTCCTTGCCAATGATGAGTGGCAATTATACTGCAGTCTTCCCCATGAGTGGGGGCTAGACAGTGACTGGCAGTAGCCAAAAACTGAGGTGAGGTGGGGATAGGGACTTGGGGGTTCCCTGGAGAGGAGAGACCAAGTGAGACTGTGGGGTACTTCAGGGGGCAGAACCCTAAGAGAAGGGGCACTGGGGTCTGGGAGGGACACCGGGGCCAGCGGCAAGTGAGACATTGGCCTGCGGAGGGCACTCCTGAGTGGACAGAGCTGATTCCCAGGACGACCAGCAGGAGGTGCAGTTGGGTGAGTCGTCGCCTCACTACACATACCCAATGTCTTACTCCCTTGTCTCTATCAGGACTAGCCTCTTACAGATTTCCTAAAAAAAATTACCATAGCTGCCTCGATGGGTTGAAGATCTTGAATTTGTTTAACTCTTTGTCTTGATGTTTGATTTGATTGTCTGAATAGGTGTTTGTGACTCATCAGGTGCTCTTTATCTCAAATGTCAATAGCTGGGTTTTATTGTTTTTTGTCTAGTTTGATGGTCCAAGTCTTGCAGAAGTTGGAATTCTAACTTCATTTACTACAGACTTACATTCAGTGGAAGTTCCAAATTACCTGACCATTTACCTGATTGGTACTAATCCTTTAAGAGGGGAAAAAGCTAGCTGTTTTGATATGAGCCCAAAGTAAGGAAACTTCTAACAAAGAGCTTTACTCCAACACAGATTTATTTAAAGCAGTCGTCAGTGCCTGAGCCAGTGGACTTTAGCCAGTCTCTCTGGCCTGCTCAGGCACTAACTCTTCCAAGGCTTGCATTGTAATAGTTACAATCCCAGCTAGCTGTCCCAGACAGGGTCTCTTTCTCCTTGATCTCCAGAGAATCTCTCTCCTTCAACCTTCTCCAGAAGAACATCTCTCCTTCTGAGGGGCATGCTTTTATAACAGCTATAATTAATTCCAGTTGAAGTCCTTTTGTGCACACTGAGTCGCTTTAATTCAGGGGTTGGCAACCTTTCAGAAGTGGTGTACCGAGTCTTCATTTATTCACTCTAATTTAAGGTTTCACGTGCCAGTAATACGTTTTAACATTTTTAGAAGGTCTCTTTCTCTAAGTCTATAATATATAACTAAACTATTGTTGTATGTAAAGTAAATAAGGTTTTTAAAATGTTTAAGAAGCTTCATTTAAAATTAAATTAAAATGCAGAGCCCCCTGGACTGGTGGCCAGGACCCAGGCAGTGTGAGTGCCACTGAAAATCAGCTTGTGTGCCACCTTCGGCACGCGTGCCATAGATTGTCTACTCCTTCTTTAATTACTTTCCTCATCACTAATATGGGGTATATAAACCCATCACAAGACACTAAATAGAAAAATGCATATTAATTACACCTAAAATAATTGAGTAAACCTCCTAAACTATACACAAATGGCTCATCCAAAATAGACATTTAATAGCTCATTGGTTTTGTGACTACTATTGCAAAACTTTGCCCTGGAATACAAGTTTAAAAAAATAAAATTAAAAACAGTTATGTCATCACAAATTAATTCAGTAAAATAATGAAGTGGGCAGGTCTAGAAGACACAATGGTTAAAAAGCTGGAGCCACCAGTACATATACATTAGCACAATCACTGAGTTTCATCATGGGTAGCAATACTGGAAGTTTAGGGGAAAATAGGCTTGTGTGGACAGGATGCCAGTTTAGTCACTCATAGAGGCTGTCTTTGCCTCTCTTTTCTAGAGGCAGTAGCCAAGGAAAGCCAAAGTTTTAAAGGTGTTGTGCCCAGTCCCTGATCCAGCAAAGTGATTAAGTGGTAGTGTTAGTGGAGTCAGTGGCAGGGTCCATGCTTTCTCCTAAAAGTGGACAGTCCCTCCTATAACTTTTAACGCTAAAATGGTTTCATGTTTTGGCACCATATAATGTTTTTTGTTTGATTTCATGCACCTAAGAGTCATTCTTAGAATGATTCAGGCAGAATGGACTTTGAAAAGAAGTGCATCACTGCTAACAATCAGAATTTCTCTCAAGCTAGTTACTCGCATATGTAGTTGAACAGAACTAACAAGACTATCTGCAATAGCACCATGTGGTGACTCTCAGTGTCACAATTACATTATTCAAATTCTTGTTTCCGGAGCTGCAAAAGAGTTCAGGTTTATAAACATACAATATATGCTGAAGGCTAAATATTTTCCTGTCCTGAGCTGGTGCAAAATAGGGAGGATATAAGTGAGAAAAGGGCTTAGGCAACCCATCCTCCCTGAATAGGCAGCACAACAGGGACTCTCCATAGCTCTCAAGAAGAAGGGAGGGTTGGCTAACAGAGAGGCCCAAGCACTGTGGCCCTAGGAAAGCATGATAAATCAAATCCTCCCCTCATCTGGCCAGCATGTATGCTACAGTCATCAACAAGCATTAACCTGGGTCACACTGAGCTGCTGCTCACAGGAGCAACAAAGTCTGCCTTACATTGCAGTGAAATCCTGCTCTGATTAGCAGCATTCCTGTAACACAGCACACTCAGTTTAGGCTCTGCTCCCATTTACAGTACTAGTCAAGCCAAGGATTTAATTCTAAAAAGAGAGACCTAAAATGTGTACAGAGCATAATGTGGTTCTGCTATGAAAAGTGACTCTCAAAATGGTGTGGTTCTATGTTTATTGTACTGTAATGAGTTCCATTTCAAATATACTTCGTTTATAAATAAAAAAAGTTTTTATTAACTGCCAACCGAGCCTGAGATCTGAGAATCTGTGTTTTACTCTTGTATTATCACGAGTAGAAAAGGTTCTGCAGGCTACATTTATACTAGTTCCATCTCCATTGTCCTCAATGACACCTGTCCAGTCCTAATGTCAGCGGTTGATTTACACAAGTGTAACTGATGGGAACATAATAAGCAATTTAGTTGATGATGCCCAAGAAGGAGTAGAGCCCAGCTCACTCTTTTAACTCTGTTGTGTCTACAGGGCTAACAGAAGTAAAAAAAAAGTTTTGTCACTAACGTGAGCAGATAACTCTGAATACAGAAAAGGGACTACTGAATAAAAAGTACACGGACACTTTCCAGAGTATAAATCAACACAATCAGGTAGTGATATTGTAGGTCTTCTTACTGCAGGCTTCAGAAAATCAAATATATTGTTCAGACATAGCCTCTGAGTTAAAAATAAAAGCTGCTGTATTCTTCAGTTTTCTCCAAAAGAATAAACTGTTCTTGAAGAATAAGAGAAATAAATGGGCAACAGTATACAACAGAGAAAATGCATCAGCGAGATCAGAGGACAGAAAATTATTATGACTGTACTTGCATGCTTCCAATTACAATTATCCTGCAGCCTGGTTCCAGATTCTTCTTGCTTTACAGCCTATTAAAAATTCTTTTGACAATATCCTTCCATATCTGTGTGCATTTTTTTCCTCAAAGGTCATCTGAAATAATCATTCAGGTCCCTTCAGTCATATTTAATGGTCAGTAGAATATTAAGAGGCAAGAGCTTCTCCTGAGGTTGACACCCATGATAAGTTCCTCCCCGCTTCCTCACCCTTCCTCACCCAGGATTTGGAATGAGTGCAGAAGGCTCAGATGTTTCAACCAGCCTGTTCAAGCAAAGCCCCTGGGATTGTGTTTAATTTCTTACAAGACGATGTATTCCATGCGACTCACTGTCCATCAGTGTAGGCTTTTATTTCATGAGAAAATGTTCAATAGTATATTAGTGTAATTTTACTACATTGTTTATGATATGAACCTTGGATTTTGACATACCTTTATGAGCCATGCTAGTGAATTTCTGACAGGAAGCTAGAAAACAATACCTGTTTAAACGGATTGATTCCGAGCCTCTAAGTTGCAAGCAATATTTATAGTGCTAGAAATCTGGATTTTATAGCCATTAAACTTACAGGGAGCGCATCTTTAATTCTCTTTTTAATTAGAAACCTTTTTCTTTAGCAAGAAGATGGGATGAAATCTCTTTGCTCTTGAAGTTCACATTGTTATTTGTTCTTCCCAAAGCATAGAGTGGCTTACTGAAGTCTGTGCACACAGTGACAATATTTTTTTTTACCATCAATACACCTTTAGGGAAAATATAATACAAGTTGTAAGATATTGGTGCTATGACTTCAGCAAGGATCTTTGAAACCTGCAGGTAAGCTTTAAATCTATATACTTATTTTAAACATGCAGATCTGAATCTCATTAAGGAGTAGAGTCAGCTATTAAGGAATTATTTCCATTACAAATATACCAAAACATAACTCTTCCTTGAGGGTTTAATTGTTACATGTTAAAACCATAGTATGCGTCACAAACTATGTGAGGTTAGATACTATGGTGATGGATACTAAAGAAAATGATAAGCCACATATGTGGTGTGTTCTCTGCATTTTTCTGAAAGTGATGTGGGAAGAAAGCATGGTCTGCCCCACAAACCCTGGAAAAAACAAAAAAACACAAACAACCATGGAACTTCTGAAAAAGATTTAAAGCAAAATGATTTGAAATCTATTCAGACTGTAACTTCTTTAGGTCAAGGACACTCTCTCTCTCTCAATATGGCCTTGGTGTAGAAGACCACTGAAGTATGTGCTAAAGTGCTTTTCTGGAACACAGCGGGGTCCCTATGTGATACAAACTTTTAGTGATGATAATGTACTGTAATTAGTTTAATGAAATTGATTTCTCAATATTAAAAAGGACAATTAAATCATCAGTAGAAACAAATAAGACCAAAGGTAGGATCATACCGAATATATGTGCATATTATCGAATATCTTTTTGCCTCAAAAATGGGAATTGTACTTGAGTAAGGGCCACAGAGTTTAGTATCTAGAAATCAAAGGTGAGCTATGCTTCCTAATCCTTTCATTTCAACAGCCCAGCCAAGACTCTCAGGATCTGATTCTTATTGATACTAAAGTCCCTTTACACTTCTATGGCTGCATAAAGGGACCTTAAAATGGGTGAAATTGCATTTTTACCCACTAAGGTCCCTTTACACTGCCGAAGTGGTGAAAAGAGGCCTTAGTATAAATGAAAAATAGGCTCTAGAAGTGTAATAAGATAAAGGCCCAACAAAGCCCAGCCACACTGCTAATTTGTGAAAAACGCTGTGTTGACCTAAAGATAAATCACTTTCAATTACCTGTGATGTGGATTTGAGGTCCACCTACAGTATTTTATGTTTCACACCAGGGAAATTACCAGTGTTGGCTTGTAACCTTTGTTTTAATAGAATAGGTTTGATAGACTAGAACTTTGGTTGCAGCTAACATAGTTTTAATTTGTTTCAGATATTCCTTGGATATAGTGGTTGGAATCAGAAAGAGGAAGAGCACCAAAATGACAGTTAATTTTAGCAATATGGATTTACTTCTAAGATATCAAGCTAGTTTGACATTGAATAAATTATTCACCACAATATTTAATAGCAGATGTTAAAATCTTTATAAATACCTATAGATATTTACTTCCAAAAGGGCGAATGTACTTGTTGTATTTTATTATATTTTTGTAATTGAATGTAACTTGAATCCAGAGTTAAGTACAGTATTCCCTAAAGACTGACTACTTTGGTCTGGATTTTCTCTACTTTAGAACACGCTAATCAATTAATTGTGCATTTCAGAAAACAAGTCTGTAGGGATGCTCTTAAGGGGGAGGTTTTGGTATTATGGTTCAAAATAGCAGTCTATTGCAGCATATTGCTAATTGGATTACACAGAATACTTACTACTCTGGCATTTTTCATTCAGTTTCATTTATAACAGTGAGAGATGTGTTAAATAAACATTTTTTTTCAGTTTTAATCTCCTAATATGGAACATAGCTGATATGGCAATGTTGAGGCACTAATCAGACAGATGTCATGAAAGAATGGAGCATTTTTTTTCTGAGGTTTTCTGTGGTGGTGGCAGCTTGAGGCATCAAAACAGACTTTCTTGGGTTTACTGACCTGACCAAGGGGATAGGTATGAGTATTGTGGGACCATTTAAGCCTTTTCTTTAATTTTAATGCTATTTCTCTATATTTAAATAGACCTAAGAGTAACATAAACACCAGCTTTGAGAAAAGATTTGTGAGTAATGTACAATTCTCAAAGGACAATAGGTGGATACAAGCCATTCCCTTTTAGGATAAACACCAAAAGCTAAGTTCTGCTTTAATTCATTTCTTGTGCTAGACGTTTTCCTCTCCATGGAATGAAAGAAAAATTTTGTGTTCATTACCCGTATATGGTAATAACAAATCTACGGAATTAAATTTGAACAAGATTAGTTGAACTCATTTTAGCATTCAGGGTATGTATGTTTAAGTTTTTAGACGTGGTGATTTATTTTAGAAAAGTAAGAAATGACTGCTTGTAACAGTCTAACAATCACAGTACAATTTGCCAGAGATCTCGGATTCAAAAAAGGCTCATCTTTCAGATGTGTGCAGTTGATATGCTAGTTATTTTACATGTAATAAGCAAACAGTACTCTTCACAACTAAACATAGGCTCAAATCCTTCACCTAGTGTAAATTAGCACAGCTACATTTAAGTCAATGGAGCTATGCTGTTAAAAAACAGGTGAGGTTTTAGTTCACAATGTTTATGCAGACTATATTCTACCCAGCATATATTTTAAATGTGCAAGACAAAGCTCTGATTTTCCATTTGTGATGTCAATTTTGCACTTACAGCTAGTTCAGTAGATTGTTCTTTCAACAGTCAACTTAATGTGGACTAGTGACTCACTGAATAACTGATGCCATAACAGGTGACAGAAATGCTGTGCGTGTTTTGCTTAGGTCTTAATGGGATTTTACATTAAAAACTTTTGATCAAAGTGTGGAGTCATGGTGTGGAGATAAAAGAGCTTGCTAAAGAGAAAACTAGATCATCAAACCAGGAAACTAAGGGTCTGTTATACATGTTAATTTTTCTAGCTTTAAAGTGGTGTGATAGGCTGTTTGGAGCAGAGGTAGGTCTATCAATGGACTCTGCATGTCTCGTTAGATTCAAACACCTATGACGTGTGGGTTATTGAAACTGAAGTTATTGCAAAACAGAGATGCCACTTCAAGGTTCAGACATAAAAGGCAGAAGGCTTGTTTCATCCATAGTCCCCAAAGTAACAGAATAAAAAGCTTGCTTCAGCTGTCATGCAGGCTGAGACTGTACCCAAATCTTCCTGTAGTTTCAACGTCTTTCCCTTCTTGGCTGCTGATTTAAAACTGCCACTGAGGAAACCTGCTACTAATGCGAATTATCAGAATTCCTGTGCAGAGCTGCTGCAGACTCACTCCTCCCTCTTACCAACATTTTTGTTTGGATAACAGTTTTAGCTCCTTTCCAGCAGTGCTTAAGTGGTCTGAAAAAAGTTAAGGATCTATCATAATCTGGGAACGGGAAATTTTGTTAAACAATGCTTAAAGTGTCCCCCTCAGCAACCAAGCTTGGTGGTGTGTGTGTGTGTGTGTTTTATTTATTTTTTTGTCCTGTGCAACTCCTTGTTACCTTCCAACCCCTGCCCTACCCATCCTGACCAGCATTTTTAGCATTGCCTCCCAGCCAGAAGCTAAATAGGAGCTGTTCGCTCCATCACATAGGGTTATGTGAATGTTAGCAACCAAGGTCTGGTTTGGGAACTTTACTGGAGTGTGAGAGGTATGAATATATGTGTGGTAAGATTATCAAATATAAGATCTCAAAATCTGTTAATATAAAGTCCATGCATATGAAATAACAAAGAACTTTTTTCCTCTTAGGTGTCTTGGTCCAGAAATAAAAGTACATTTTAAATGTAGATCAGTGTAAGTGAATGGACCAAATTCAATTCTGCCAGAAGCAGTGCAACTCCAGTTAGGACATATAAGTCTAGGGAGGAAAGCACTAAAACCAATATACATGAGAAACCATGCAAGAGTTGAGCAGAGTACTACTCCCTAGAAAAGATATGTAGGGGCCATTGTAGAAAGAGTTTGTAACCCAACCCACCAGCCCAGCATGTGGTTTCAGTAACAGAGGCAAATCAGGATACTGAAATGTTCCAAAACCATAGAATACAAAGCAAAATCAGTAAAACTGTCACTCTTCAAGGCATAGATACAATACCATCACGAATAGTGTGTTCCATTTTGGTAATTTTTTCATAAAGGATATTTTTGCATAGGGGTGTGTCTTTCCAATATAGGGGAACCAGAATTTCAACTATAGGTTTTAGAAATAAGCACAATAAATGAAAGGCTGAAGAATTTGACCTTTTAGTCACTTCAGAGAGCAGTAGATTTGGAAGTGACCTAAGTGAATGAACACTTGCTTTCCTGTTTTGTGTACTAGTACATGTGTCCCCTAACATTCCATTGACTTCAATGGAATGTTAATGGAAGACAGCAGCACTGGAGGTGTGGTGGAGGACCAATAGTGAAAGAGTCAACAATTTGTGCCATGAGTAAAATAGAATGTTTCATAGATTGTTACTTCTCTTTCTCACCAGGAACTGTAGGGTGGTTTGGAATTACATGTTGTTAAGAGATGCTCTTTAATGTAGTAGTCTGTCATTGTACAGATTCCTCATAGTCATTTAGTATAGTATAGATGTTAGGATTATAGGCTGGATTCATGTTTCTGATGGAAGCATGTAGTATTCAGAGAGAAATACATAAGACCATGACTATATAAAATGTATTGATGTAATGGGATGAACCAAATTCATTGCTGTTCATGAAGGTATAGTGTCAATGGATGAATTTGGTTCACACACTTTACCAAAGATGGAATTGGGTGTATTCACAATCTGTGGCTCTTCAATTTTAATGCACTTCTTACTGTGCTGGATTACTTGCTGTAGAAAGCATTATATTACAGAGACAGCATATACTTTTTAAATACAGAATTTTCTCTGTGCTGAGTCTTACAAACACATATCTTCTTACTGTTCATCAAGTATTTTATTGTCATAGCAACAAAGATTCAAAGCAAAGTAGCAGGTACAGTAATCACAAAGGCATTAAAATGAACAATAGCCAATATATAAGCTATTTGGAAGGGAGCCTGGTCTAACGGCCAGGATTACATGGAATAATAAAAAACAAAAGTAAAAGGATGACGACGACACACTGAGGCATCACATATTAGAAGCTGAGCTATCGAGTAAATATTGTCATCCAGAGCTTTTCAGAGTCACCTGCTGAAGCTAAATTTGTTCATATTTGGAAAAGTAGTTTGTAATGTGCCCTACTTACTCAGTAAAGTGTATTTATTGCTAAGGATGTCACTGAAGTGTGCTGTTATACAATCCAGTACAAAATGGGAAATACCTTACTAATCTCATTATTGGTGAGCTGTATAATCAAGAACCCAAATATAAAAGCACTGATATAAAAAAGTGTGGAGCAGCACAATACTCAATAAACATCACCATCAGTGTGATTGAACACCTGAAAATTCAGGGAGTTGAGGAAAGCTGGAAATATCTGAGTTTTGATTAATGCATCACTAACGCCATCTGATTATCAAGACAAATCTATCCCATGTTATTTTTATTACATTAGTACCTACAGGACACAAGCAGGAACAGAACCATGTTGTGCTAGGCACTGTACAAACTTGCTAGTGGAAAGTACCCAAAGAAGGTAGAAGGATAGGAACAATGGCTCTGTGGTACCAAATCCTTTACCCACAGATGCCCCTCTTTCCCAAGTCTATGGTGATTGTGCTGGCAGACCCAGGAGTAGAGCTGGTTAAATAATGGATTAGTTGGCTCATTGGCCTTTCCAGGAAAAAAAACTGTTTTAGGTTGAACTGAAAATTAATTTTTAATTTTTTGGCAAACCATAACATTGAAGATAAATTATTTTGGGTCAAACAAAATGTTTAATTTGACCTGGAACAACAATATTACTGAGATTTTGATTGGTTTTTACATTTAATTAAAAAAATATTTGAAAGAAATTTTCAAAATCAAAATGTTTCATTTTGAAAATGGCGAAACAAAATATTTTGATGGGGGGGAGGGGTGAGAGAAAGGTGGGGCCCAACATAAAGAATTTGGCAAAACTAACATGAATTATGACATATTTTGGTGTGCTGAATCTTCCTTTTTTTTGTGTGTGTGGCCAGGAAAGAGTTTTGCTGAAAAATTTTGCTCTGCTCTTCTCATATTGCTCTGTGTGGCACCTATTGACTTAAAATAACTTGCAGAATTGCACCTTTTTTGCTCATGATAAAACTCATTAAAATTTTTCCTTTAAAGAGCAGTGGAAGAAACCTTTCAATATATTGCTCGTCTTTTAGGGCTGGTATTCATACTAAGGAAACTTGCATATTTGACACAATTGCATGCCGCTTAATATCATTTGTTTACCAAAAATAATTTAGATACTGAATAGGGTGGTAGCCTATTTGAATATTACAATACTGAGTTATAAATGCATGTCAAATTTGTGTGATATCTAGGGAAAGGACCTATTGTGAGTTATCAAGGAAAGATAATGTCTCTGCATAATCTAAACACCATGGCAACCATCAACAGATTTCTAGACACAATTTAATCGTATCATGGAACAATTGCCTTGATGGTGTGCTTGACATTATGAAATGCAGTTTAGGAGAAACAGGCTTTAGAAAATGAGAAAACAAGAATTCTTCGTAATTCCCATTCCAGTATTAAATATTTTGAATAGTCTAATATGTACCTCTAAATTTCTACGGTACTATGTGTTCCTAGTGGAATTCTGAAACAGCTCTATGGCTCCAGCAGCAAATGTTGCAGATTTAAAAGAAAAATTATAATAGGATATACTGTACTATATTGGATATGAGCACTTAAGGCTACACCTCAGTTTGGTGAGACCCTGTGCAAAGTGACGTCTGCTGTCTACTCTAGCATGTATTCCACATAGATCCCTCCCCTCCTTACCACCAATGGTCTCCCTACAGCTTCTACTCACCATGCTCTGGTCATAGCTTGAGAATTCAGAATAGACTCTGCTAAGAGGCCACGGAGGTGCCACAGGCATGTGATGGAAAAGAGAGGGGTTGAGCTTATTTTGTAAGTCTATGTGGGGTTGAGACCAGTTGTTCTTGTGGCAGGACTGGCCATGATCAAAAGGATATGGACATAGCATGGGTATTATCCACAATTAATAGACTATATACTACTATTCTGTAACAATATTTATTTTCATGCTATTTTTGAAATCTAATAAAGCAGGTAAACATAAAAATAATGATGATAAGAAAAGGTCCATCTTCCCAAACCATAAAGAACAGGAAGTTTTATTGTTGTAGATGAAGAGCTAATTTGGGATATAACTATATCCATGAGGAAAACTTAATCAACTTCCTGAAAATAGAATAGCAAAGATCTTTATACATCCTGTCTTGTGCTATGATTTAATCAGAGCTTACAAGCTAAGTAAGCAGTATTGACACATGATTTTGACATGATTCAAAAATCATGAGTTATGCACTCCAAAATAATTAGATAAAAAACCACCAGTAAGTCCAAAACTTGAAGGGTTGGAATCTGAGGGGAACATGGGAAACTGCATTATGATCAAAGGAAAGACAAGAGGGAATATAGAAGGGAAATCTAATAAACAACTCAGATGTCTATATACTCATACAATAAATTTGGAGGATAAACAGGAAGATTTAGAAATACTAGTGAATAATCACAAATACAATAGTGGTGGCATGACAGAAACTTGGTGGGATAATTCATGACTGGAATATTCATATAGAAGGGTACAGTTTTTTCTGGAAGAACAGGCTGAGAAAAAAGGGAAGAGGTGTGGGTGGCCTTGTGTATCAAATATGTATATACTTGCACTGAGGCTGAGATAGAAGTGGGAGGGAGACCTGTTGAAAGACTCTGGGTAAGGATAAAAGGGTTAAAAGAACGAGGTGATGTCATGGTAGGCCTCTAGTATAGACCACCTAACCAGGAAGAAGAGGTGGATGAGTTGTTTTTTAAACAACTAACAAAATCATCCAAAACGCATGACTTGGTGGTGATAAGGAACTTCTACTACCCAGACATCTGTTGGGAAAATAATATAGCAGGGTACAGATTATCCCACAAGTTCTTGGAATGCATTGGAGACAACTTTTTTATTACAGAAGGTAAAGAACGTGACTAGGGCAGAGGCTATTATTGATTTGATCTGACAAACAGGGAAGAACTACCTGACAATCTGAAGGTGGAAATCAGCTGGGATGAAAGTGATTGTGAAATGATAGAGTTCATGATTATAAGGAATGATAGGAGGGAAAACAGCCAAATAAAGACTTCAAGAAGGTGGACTTTAGCAAATGCAGAGAATTGGTAGGTAAGATCCCATGGAAAGCAAGTCTAAGGGAAAAAAGAGTTGGCAGTTTTTTTAAAGAGACATTATTGGGAACACAAGAGCAAACTATCCCAATGCATAGGAAAGAAAGAAAGTATGGCAAGAGGCTTAGCAAGAGATCTTCAGTGACCTGAAACTCAAAAAAAGATTCATACAAGAAGTAGAAACTAGATCAAATTACAAGGGATGAATATATAAATAATAGAAGCAGGTAGGGACAAAATTAGAAAGGCCAAAGCACAAAATGAGATTAAACTAGCTAGGGATATAAAGCATAACAAGAAAGCATTTTACAAATACATGGGAAGTGAGAGGAAGACCAGTGATGGGGTAAGCCCATTACTAAAGGAGGAGGGAAAGAAAATAACAGAAAACAAAGCAATGGCTGAAGTGTTAAATGCCTTTTTTGTTTCATTTTTCACTAAAAACGTTTGCAGTGATCTGATAACTAATATAGAGCACATCAGTATAAATGGGGTACGATCTGAGGCTAAAATGGGAAAAGAACAAGTTAAGAATTACTTGGACAAGTTACATGTCTTCAAGTTGGGAGGGCCTGATGAAAAACATCCTAGAATACTGAAGGAACTGGCGGAAGAGATTTCAGAGCCATTAGCAATTATCTATGGGATTCTATGAGAACTCTTGGACGATGGGGGAGATACCTGAGGACTGGAAAAGGATAAATATTGTACCTATCTATAAAAAGTGGAATAAGGACAACTCAGGAAATTATAGACCAGTCATCTTAACTTTAGTACCAGGAAAGATAATGGAGCAAATAATCAAACAATCAATTTGTAAGCACCTAGGCAAAAATAATGTAATAAGTAACACTCAACATGGATTTGTCAAGAACAAATTGTAGCAAACCAACCTAATATCCTTCTTGGACAGGGTAATAAAACTTGGGTATAGGGGAAGCAGTAGGTGTCATATATCTTGACTTTAGTAAGGCATTTGATACTGTCTCATGTGAACCATACTCAGAGAATAGTTATCAATGGCTCACAATTGAGCTAGAAAAGCATATTGAGTGGGTCCTGCAGTCATGGGCGGCTTGTGAATTGCCAGTTCGGGGAGGTTAACTCCCAGCACTGCCCCACCCCCCGCCAGAGCCCCTGAGCTCCCCACCACAGAAGCTGACCCCCTACCTCAGCCTGCCCGAGCGCCCCCAGTCCTGGAACACCCCAGGCTGTCCGGCCCCAGCTCCGGAGTGCCGGGCGAATGGCCCCAAACCCCAGAGTGCCGGGTGGTGCAGCCTCAGTGTCCCCAGCCCTAGGCATTCCTTGCCCTGAGTCCAGGATGCAGGCCAACCAGCCCCAGCCCCAGTCCAGGCCACAGGGGAAGAGCAGAAAGCAGGAGGGGGGCCTTGGGGCAAAGCATGGGTGGGGCCACGCCTGGCTATCTGGGGAGGCTCAGTCTCCCCTGTCCTGTGATACCTGCCACCCATGCCTGCAGAGATCTGGCCTGGGTCAGGTTCTATTCGATATCTTCATACATTATTTGGATAATGGCATAGAGAGTACACTTATAAAGTTTGCAGATGATAACAAGCTAGGAGGGGTTGCAAGTGCTTTGCAGGATAGGATTAAAATTAAAAATGATCTTGACAAACTGGAGAAATGATCTGAATTAAATAGAATGAAATTCTATAAGGACAAATGCAAAGTACTACACTTAGGATGGAATAATCAGTTTCACAAATACAAAATGGGAAATGAAAAGCCTCAGATGGAGTATTGTGCTCAGTTCTGTGCATCACACTTCAGGCAAGATGTGGATAAATTGGAGAAAGTCCAGAGGAGAGCAACAAAATGACTAAAGGTCTAGAAAATATGATCTATGAGGAAATATTGAAAAAAAATTGGGTTGTTTTCAAGTACATAAAAGGCTGTTATAAAGAGGAGGAGGATCAATTGTTCTTCTTATTTATTGAGGAGAGGACAAGATGTAATGGGCTTAAATTCCAGCAAGGGAGTTTTAGATTAGGCATTAGGAATAACTTCCTAACTGTCAGAATAGTTAAGCACTGGTACAAATTACGTAAGGGGGTTTTGGAATCTTCATTATTGGAGGTTTTTAAGAACAGGTTAGACAAACACCTCTCAGGGATGGTCTAGATAATACTTAATGCTGCCACAGTGCAGGGGGCTGGACTATATGACCTATCAAGGTCTGTTCCAGTCCTAGATTTCTGTGATTCTATGATTCTATGACTCTACGGGCTAGTGTTTTAAAGAAAACACCAAATATCATGAGTTTCATGATAAAATTATGTGAACTGGAAACCCTGAGTAGGTTTGGGCCCTGATTAAGGTTGGAAGAACCCAGAAAGTGGTCTTTGAGTCAGTACTGATTGAAGTCCTGGCTCCTTACTTTCTGCACTGAGCCAATGCCCCAGCAGAGGGTGAGAGGCAGTGCTTTCCAGATGAGACTTAAACTGAGGTTCTGACACTCAAGATCAGTACACACTGGAAAATTATTGAAAGTCCCATGACACTTTTGGAAAAAATAGAGGTAATAGTTTGGTGGTATCCCAATTAAACTCGAAATCAAGTAATTAAATTCCTTTGGTTATTCATTTAAGAACATAAAAATGTCCATACTGGGTCAGACCAATGTTCCAACTAGCCCAGTATCCTGTCTTCCAACAGTGGCTCGTGCCAGATGCTTCAGAGGGAATTACTAGAATAGGGCAATTTATTGAGTGATCCATTCCCTGTTGTCTAGTCCAAGCTTTTGACATTAAGAAGTTTAGGGACATGCAGAGCATGGGATTGGATCCCTGATCATCTTGGCGAATAGCCATTGATGGACCTATTCTCCATGAAATTATCTAATTCTTTTTTAACCCAGTTATACTTTTGACCTTCACAACATCCCCTGGCAATAAGTTCCACCATGTTTTAAACCTGCTGCCTTGGGTGACCCCTGGTCCTTGTGTTATGTGAATGGATAAATAACACTTTATTTACTTTCTCAACACCAATCATAATTTTATAGATATTTATCATATCTGCCCCATGTCATATCTTTTCTAAGCTGAACACTCCCAGTCTTTTTAATCTCTCCTCATACGGAAACTGTTCCAGACCCCTAATCATTTTTGTTGCCCTTGTCTGTACTTTCTCCAATTCTAACATAGCTTTTTTTGAGATGGGTCAACCAGTTCTGCATGCAGTATTCAAAGTGTGGGCATACCATGGATTTATACTGTTGCATTATGATATTTTGTCTTATTTTCTATCCCTTTCCTAATGGTTCCTAACATTCTGCTAGCTTTTTCGATTGTGGTTGCACACTGTTTTCAGAGAACTACCCACAATGACTTCAAGATCTCTTTCTTGAGTGGTAACAGCTAATTTAAACCCCATCCTTTTGTATGTATAGTTGGGATTATGTTTTCCATTGCACATTACTTAGTTATTTATGAATATTGAATTTCATCTGCCATTTTGTTGGCCAGTCACCCAGTTTGGTGACATCCCTTTGTAACTCTTTGCAGTAAGCTTTAGACTTAATGTGAATACAGTATTCTTCACCTCATGTTTTAAAATGTCATGGAGTGATTCAGCAATTTATTAGAGCTACCAGATTAATCTCCAGAGTATTTTAAAAGTAGGGGAAATGATTTATACATGCATAGAAATCTATACAGATAAGTATAGAGGAAGTATAGAAGTATAGAGAAGAATTGGAAGGAAAACAAAGTCAGCAAAACGTCATGCAGGTGTGGACATGGGGCCACAATCTCGATCCCCAATCCCTCCTCGCCACCACCAGCTCCTTCAAGATTGTTAGGGTCTAAGCAGAATAGAATAATGCTAAGGAAATCCTGCACAGAACCATGGCCAGATTCAAGGAAGGACTTTTTGCAAAGGGGTTAAAGGCAGTTATAAAGAGAGGGAATATCCTGTGTAAATACCTTTCCCCTGCATGCAGCAACCCTGCATATTTTCCCATGTTTTTACTTTTCTGTACCTTTTGCCTTGTGGTGTACCCTTAGTTTGTGAAAGGCTTCACACTGAAAGGCATTGTATAAATGAATGATATATATGTATATATAAATGTATGATAACATTGAGGGTAATTTATTGCTTTGGTTCTCTACCATTAAGTCTTTTTTCCTCTCCATACAACTGTCCCTCCAAATCTCCTTCAGAAACAGCTATAGACAGCTATTATAATACATCATATGCTTTGAATTTTAAATGACTTTTTAGAGGTTTTCATTAGTGAGTGGCATGGTCTAATGGTCTAAGCACAGGGCAGAGAGATAGGGCCACCTCGTTTCTGATTCTGGGTCTGACAAGGATGCTTTCAGTGACCCTGGACCAGTCACTGTTCTTTTCTACCACATATTATTCTTCTCTAAAGTTGAGGTACTGGTACTTATCTCAGAGGGTGTTTGAGAGGGTTAATTAGTTAATATTTATCCAGTAAAAATATTGTGGGTAAATGTGCTGTGCTGTTTATTAAATTCCAAATAACATTTTATTAATAAGAATAATAATTGGTATAGGCAAAACAGTTGAGAAATCAAACAGTGGCAGTTAAGTGTGGTATATTTGTAGATCACCAAATACAACCTGAATTTTCAGATTACAATAAAAGAAATGATGCAGTGATTTTATTCTTCCATTGATGCATTGTCTAACATGCATCTTAATGCTTAGGAGAGTTCTGTTCTTAAAAGGTGGGAAAGGAGAAAGGGCAATGAATATTTGCAATTACTATTACAAAGCTGTCTGCATATTACCATAAATGTAAAGTACACAAATACCATATTGCAATGAAACCACCACTAAAGACTAACTGTAATAGACAAGCCTTTGTTGTAATCATCCATTTTAAAGAATCCCTAAGGTTTTTAGTACAGCTTTGTTTGATTTTCAGTTAAATATCATCTCTGCTAGCCAACTGACATTTGCCAGTCCCTTGGGTTGTTGTTTAAAGTCAGTTTTGCTGTACTTGTTTTGCTAATAAAAAGGACGTGGTTTCAGTAAAAAAGACAAAAATTACAGTGCACTTGCTCATTTATAAGTACAGTGCACAGTTCACTAATGGCCTATGCAGGCATGAATTTAGCAGCATATTAGTTTCTATAAGACTTCATTTATTACCTTCTTTGTTCATTTATAAAAATCCCATTTACTTTTCTTTTATTTCAGGGAGGGATCCTGGGATTTCCCATTACCTCCCATCAGCTTGTCCTACAAGGACCAGCATTGCAGTGGCCTTCCATCTAGGGGGGATGCTGCTCCCTTGTGAAGGCATCAAAGCCATTTCATGTGTCAGTGACAAGTGGCCAATTGATAAAAATTTGGATGGCTCTTTCCCCATGGGCTGGTCATGCTTCCTCCGCATCCTTCTCTGTACCTGCCAGACCAAAGCAAGGGAAGATAGCTGGTCCTAAATTCAGATGTTTCTATAAGGGTGTTTGGTTGGATCATCATTTATTTTTCCAATGCATTTTTATCATTGAAAACATCTTCAAACCCAGGAGCCTTATTTATGTTTTTGACCTTTAGAAGTTCAATTCAGAAACATCAATATATTACAATATGGTTTTAATTTCCCCAGTGTATCAGCAATCTCGCATTTTAACAGCCGTGTGTGATCTCACTTAAACTGATATGACTCCATTGGCTTCAATCGTGTTTCTCTTGATTTACATAATTAAAGACAATGCGAATATTCATGTGAGTAATTCTCACATGCTTAAGTGGTTGCAGGAATGGATGAGTTGGTGTAATGAAGGCATGAAATGCAGGTGTGCTGGTAAGAGACTGAACTTTATTTATTGGACCCAGGCACATGACAGGTTTATAAATGGTCATTTCCCATCTGATTACAGGGATCAGTATCTATGGAGTCCAGAGGTTACTGTTACACACGTGATATAACAAAGACCGTGAAGAATGTTTTGCCAAAATTTGATACTATTTTGCCTTTCCAAAGGAAAACATTGTCTATCTAGGGAACTTATACATGTCTTTTCACCATAGTAGCTGAGTGCCAGAATAGCTGAAAGTGATTTATTAGTTAAAGACTGAGTCCTGATCCCATTGAAATCAATGGGAGTTTTGCCAACAGCCTCAGTGGGAGCAGAAATAGGTCCTCATTTTTCAAAGAAGTCACTCAATGTTCAGTTTGTACAATCAGTTAAGACATTTGTTCTTTAACGGACTCAAATTATGACACTTTTTTATTATTATTTTTGTTTTTGTAATGCTATCTGTTCAGTGAACTAATTTGTCTTATATAGAAACTGCAAGTCTATTTACAACTTTCAGTGAATGTTGAAGCAAATTAGACTTCAGCAAAACTAAAATTGGACTGTTTTGAAAAAAATAGGTCTGTCGATTAATCACAGTTAACCCATGCGATTAACTAAAAAAATTAATTGTGATTAAAAAAATTAATCACGATTAATCGCATTGTTAAACAATAGACTACCAACTGAAATTTATTAAATATTTTGGATGTTTTTCTGCATTTTCACATATATTGATTTCTATTACAATACAGAATACGAAGTGTATAGTGCTCACTTTATATTATTATTTTTTATTACAAATATTTGCATTGTAAAAATGATAATCAAAAGAAATAGTATTTTTCAGTTCACCTGAAACAAGAACTATATTGCAATCTCTTTATTGTGAAAGTGTAACTTACAAATGTAGATTTTTTTATTACATAACTGCACTCAAAAACAAAATAATGTAAAACTTTAAAGCCTACAAGTCCACTCAGTCTTACTTCTTGTTCAGCCAATCATTCAGACAAACACATTTGTTTACATTTATAGGAGATAATGCAGCCATCTTTTTATTTACAATGTCACCTGAAAGTGAGAACAGGCATTCACATGGCACTTTTGTAGCCGGCGTTGCAAGGTATTTACGTGCCAGATATGCTAAACATGCGTATGCCCCTTCATGCTTCAGCCACCATTCCAGAGGACATGCTTCCACACTGATGATCCTCGTTAAAAAAAATGTATTAATTAAATTTGTGACTGAAGTCTTTGAGGGAGAATTGTATGTCTCCTGTTCTGTTTTACCCACATTTCATGTTATAGCTGTCTCGGATGATGACCCAGCACATGTTCGTTTTAAGAACACTTTCACAGCAGATTTGACGAAATGCAAAGAAGGTACCAATGTGAGATTTCTAAAAATAGCTACAACACTGGACCCAAGGTTTAAACATCTGAAGTGCCGTCCAAAATCTGAGAGGGCTTAGGGGTGGAGCATGCTTTCAGAAGTCTTAAAAAAGCAGCACTCCGATGTGGAAATTACAGAACCTGAATCACCAAAAAAGAAAATCAACCTTCTACTAGTGTCATCTGACTCAGATGATGAAAATGAACATGCGTCGGTCCTCTCTGCTTTGGATCATTATCGAGCAGAACCTGTCATTAGCATGGATGCATGTCCTCTGGAATGGTGGTTGAATCATGAAGGGGCATATGAATCTTTAGCGCATCTGGCACGTAAATACCTTGCAACACCAGTTACTACAGAGCCATGTGAACGCCTCTTCTGACTTTCAGGTGACATTGTAAACAAGAAGCGGGCAGCATTATTTCCTGCAAATTGTAACCAAACTTGTTTGTCTGAGTGATTGGCTGAAGAAGAAGCAGGACTGAATGAACTTGTAGGCTCTAAAGTTTTACATTGTTTTGTTTTTGAGTGCAGTTATGTAATAAAAAAAATCTACATTTGTAAGTTACACTTTCACAATAAAGAGATTGCAATATAGTTCTTGTATCAGGTGAACTGAAAAATACTATTTCTATTGTTTTTTACAGTGCAAATATTTGTAATAAAAATAAATATAAAGTGAGCACTTTACACTTTGTATTCTGTGTTGTAATTTAATATAATTTGATATATTTGAAAATGTAGAAAACATTCAAAAATATTTAAATAAATGGTATTCTATTATTGTTTAACAGCATGATTAATCATGCAATTAATCATGAGATTAATCATGAATAATTTTTTAAATTGTGCAATTAAGTGCGATTAATTTTTTACTTGCTTGAAAGCCCTAGGAAAAAAATAATTAATTATGGGCTTTTGTGTATTTTTAGTTTCACTTTTGTCTTCTGTAAGAAAAAATGTTCACTCTTGGCTGTAAAGTGACTGATGAATTATGAATAAATTTCAAAAGACCTAGACAGTCCTTTTTAATTTTTTTTATTAATTTTCCAGGCAGAAGTCAAATGCCTGTCTGCACTGTCAGTAGAAAATATGTAGCTGTGTTTGTACTTTACAGAAATAGTAACAATTCATTTAAATCTATTATAATAACTTTTTATGCCAGTTAAGGATGGTCTCATTAGATCATAGTCTTTTGATCTTTCAGTTATATCTAATACTTAGGGCCGTACCAAATTCACAGCCATGAAAAACACATCATCAGACTGTGAAATCTGGTCTTTCCCCATGACATCTGGTCTTTTGTATGCTTTTGCCCTGTACTATAGAGATTTCACGGGGGAGGCCTGCGTTTCTTGAAATGGGGGTCCTGACCCAAAAGGAGTTGCAGAGGGGTCACAAGGTTATTTTAGGAGGGTCATGGTATTGCCATCCTTACTTCTGCATTGACTTCAGAGCTGAGTGGCCAGAGAGTGGCGGCTGTTGGTCAGGCACCCAGCTCTGAAGGCAGCACCCTGCCAGCAGCAGCGCAGAAGGAAGGTTAGCAATACCATAAACACAACATCCTTATTTCTGCGCCTGCTGTCTTTAGAGCTGTGCAGCTGATCAAGGGCTCAGTTCTGAAGACAGCAGTGCAGAAGTAAGGGTGTCAATACCATACCATGCCATCCTTACTTCTGCGCTGCTGCTGGCAGTGGCTCTGCCTTTGAACTGGGCTTCTGGCCAGTACCCACCGCTCTCTAGCTGCTTAGCTCTGAAGGCAGTACTGCCAGCAGCAGCAGTGCAGAAGTAAGGATAGCAGTTCCACCCCCACACACACACACAATATCCTTGCAACCTCCCACCCCCGCACTACCCCCACAACTCCTTTTTGGATCAGGACCCCTGCAATTACAACATCATGAAATTTCAGATTTAAATATCTGAAATCATGAAATTTACGATTTTTAAAATCCTATGACCATGAAATTGACCAAAATGGACCATGAATTTGGTAGGGCCCTACTAATACTCCATTAATGCCTGGCTGATGCCTTCTAGGCATACTGAAGGTTATAGTTGAATTCTTCATCTAACATCCTAGAATTCAGCCAGTAGGAGTTACTAAAACAAGAGAGAAGAAGAAACTACCACAGTAAGCCATGAAAAAAATATTGGATATGCATTTATTGGTCATTTAAAAAAAATGTTACCATGAGAATCTATGACCCAGAAGATAGGTTACTATGGGAAAAATCCAGAAATCTTTACTCAATTAGACATTATAGCGGACCTTGTTATTCTGGCCAAACTTCTGCTAATGGGAGTCAATGGAACTGAATTGTACAAGTGAAAGATGATCATCCAGTCTATCTCCCTGTCTATGCAGGATTGTTCCTACTGTACATGTCATATTATTTTATCCATTCCAGATTTAGCTGCTCCATATGATGTTAGCTCTATCACTCCTCTTGGGAGGCTATTTTGCCATACTTCCCTAAGAAATAATAAAAATTAAAAAAATGGAGATATACCTATCTCAAAGAACTGAAAGGGACCTTGAAAAGTCATTGAGTCCAGTCATAGAATCACAGAATATCAGGGTTGGAAGGGACCTCAGGAGGTCATCTAGTCTAACCCCCTGCTCAAAGCCAGACCAATTCCCAACTAAATAATCCCAGACAGGACTTTGTCAAGTCTGACCTTAAAAACCTCTAAGGAAGGAGATTCCACCACCTCCCTAGGTAACCCATTTCAGTGCCTCATCACCTTCCTAGTGAAAAAGCTTTTCCTAATATCCAACCTAAACCTCCCTCACTGCAACTTGAGACCATTACTCCTTGTTCTGTCATCTGGTACCACCTAGATCCATCCTCTTTGGAACCCCCTTTCAGGTAGTTGAAAGCAGCTATCAAATCCCCCCTCATTCTTCTCTTCTGGAGACTAAACAATCCCAGTTCCCTCAGCCTCTCCTCATAAGTCATGTGCTCCAGCTCCAGTCTGCCTTCACTAGCAGGACCAAGTACTGTCCCTGACAGTGTTGTATGTGTGTGTGTGTGTGTGTGTGTGTGTGTTTCTCCCCCTGATCCCTAAATGGCACCCTCAAGGACTAAACTCACAAGCTTGGCTTTAGCAGGCCAATGCTCAAACCACTGAGCTATCCCTTTCCCCTAATGCCTCCCAATACTCCCACGTTCATGCTGCACATTATTCCTAACACAGGGATTTACCATAATGCCACAATCTAACTCTTAATTTCCTCCCATAAATAACTTCCTCCAGCCACAGTGGGCATTTTTGTTGCTTTTTTCCCCACAACTATTTCCAGTAGAATACATGAAATTTAACAGTGTGTGTCTGGTGCCCCAAATTGAACACAATATTCCAAGTCTAGTATATATAGCTATATAAAAAAGGGACTGTTAATCATTCTTTTCTGTAAATGAAAATTCTGAATGTGCAATGCAAATTGTACTGGTCATTTAGTTCATGCCTAATTTGCTGTTTGCTGTTATCCATAGATCTTTCTTAGTATCACAGTTGTCTAGATTTCTCCCTCCTTTGAGTATGTGTGTCTGAGACTGTTTGTTTTTCCCCCAGACGTACTAGCCTGCATTTTTCCAATTTTGCATTTTATTTTCTATGTCTATTTTTAATCTCTCTAAATCCCTTTGTAGTAGCTCTTTGCCCTGACCAGCATTTGCAATTCCTCCCAACTTAAGGCCAGTCTCTGCCCCATCAATGGTGCTACTCACAGTATAAAAAGGTGCTTCTCTCTGTGAAGAAGGATGATGGAATCTGGCTTTAGTATCATCTCTTGAGTTTTGCTAACATGCTATTTACTTCCTTTTTCATGATATTAAATAAAATGGATCCTAATACCAATCCTCTTTGACAGCCTACAAACATCTCCCTAACTTGACACCTTGCCATGTATCATTAACTTGAGTTGCCGTCATTCAAGTGCTTTTCCCTTCACATGACAGTTTACTATTCCAGTCTATTTAAATATATTTTTCAAGTCAAATTATGCAAGACACAGTATCAAATACCTAACAAAAATACAAATAGCACATTTCTCTATATTCCTTTCACACACTGTGATCAAATATACTATAATGACTAGGTAGTGTTATGATATTTTGGGCTTTTTGGAGCCTGATCCAAAGCCCTTTGAACTCAGTGGAAGTCATCTTCATATTGCATATCTCCCTGTTTATCATGTATATTCTTTATGAAACCGCAGATATTTACTTAAGTGTTGGATTTTGTAGCAGATATTCATAAGAATAATGTGTTTCAGAGCTTGTTCAAGCACACCTGAGAACCCATTCAGACCCACTTGGATGCCTCTTTTTCCTCTGTAATATTTTACCTCCTTTCCCCCTGCTTATAATTAAAATTGTCTGTTTTTTAGTTTATAAAAATAATGAATATAAGTCCTGTAACCTAGGAGAGGCTAAAAAGGCTCAAGAAGTTGGATGACAAAGCAGGATGGAGGACAAAGGGGGCAGAAGGACAGGCATGGTCTACCTGTGAGAGATGGTGTGCAGGTATTAGGAAAGAAAGGCAGGTGCAGGATGCAGCACATAGGAGATCTGGAGGTCAGAGGAAACTCCTTCCTGGCAGTGAGTAGTAGTTGGGTAGTGGGACCCTCAGAAGAAGCTCTAGTCAAAGTATGGCGTGGCCAAGATGGTGGAACAAAGGAAGCTCCCAGTCAGTTGCAGCATGAAATGGCTGGGATATTGAGTGTTGGGAGGAAGCCTTTCTTGATGGCAATGAGTAACAGACTCTGCCCACTGACACCTAAAAATTATATCGGCCATCCCCCATATGCCTGTCTTGTATCTCAGTGAGTGGTGGTAGTAGGCCTTCTCGGTGCCAGTCAGGTCTAAAGCAGAGTAGGAGAATGTCCCTGTAATTAAGAAACTGGATTGGGATTGCTGAGATCTGGGTTACATTCCTGGTTTTGCTACAGGCTTCTTGTTGTAACCTTAGGCAAATCACTTTGTGCTTCATTTCTTTAACTAAAATACTTACATTCTCCCACCACTTGTCTAGATTGTAAACTGTTTGGGACCATGTGTTTTGTTTCTTAATGTAATGGGCCACCTCTCTTGATGGAGGCCTCTAGGAGCTCCCATTATACAAATAAAAACAATAAACTCTTTGTAAGGCAAACAAGCTTTAGGTGTAAGAGGCCTAGCGTAAGCACTGCACAGCTTGATTCATGCCTTTTATGATATGTGGCAGAGGGCAAAGAGAGAGCATGCACAAATTCTTATTCTGAGATCTCCTGTATGAGCTCACTTGAAAATCCAGGTTCTTTAGCTTGTCAGAACTTCCTGATATGTTTTTTGAAAAAAGGATTTAAAAAAATTTGTTCATTAAAATGCACCTTTGGTGTCTGGAGAATATATTTTAGATCACCTGTTTAAAAAAAAAAAGCCAAATTGTGAATATTTAAAAAGTGCTGCTTAAAGAATTTACTATTCAAAGATACTTCTTTATTTTTGAACAAATTCTAAGAGTTTAATTCTCTGATCCTTGGATTTCTGCATGCTACAAGGGCAGCACCACTTACACCACAGACTAACCTATAGAAATTATGTGAGAAATAGTCTCCATCTGAAACTTCAGTCTAAAAAGATTTTTTGACATACGTATAAACCAAAAATACAGCATAGAGAGTTTTAGTTTTTGTCTCAGTTTCTCATATTCTATTTGTGACGGTTGTAAATCACAGTTTACATATAGCCTTGAAATACTTACATACCTCAGCAGAATGTACTTTAACTTTTTTCCTGCTTCAGGGTTGCAGCACTTTGTGACATGTAGCATGATTCTCACTGAAATGAAAGTGATGCATGTCAAAAATGGATTTTGTTTGTGACATGCCACCTTGGCTGTCATGTGCTTTAGTTAAATAAATAAATAAAAGACTGTGTTTTTCACTTCACTGACAATGCTGCATCATACAATTCTGCAATCACCAATTACGGTTCTGTATCAATAATTTTCATTATGTTGCATTCTCTCACGCAGTTCTGAACCATTAAAATAAACTAAAAATGTTACTTATTCACATTGGATCACATGTGGATTATTCATTAAATAAAAAAATACTCAGCCATATCATATCCATCAGAGATATACAATCTGCATATGATTGAAAGTAATGACTACACTAGTTTTTATAACCCCCAAATTTCCAAGACATAAATCCATATGCTAGATTTTGCATTTGGGAGTTTGAGTTTGCTGAAAGATATGTGAAATCTCATGTAAGGAGACAGCTCCATATTGATCTCTCTGCTAAGGAAATTTATGTGCATTTTTTACTCCAGCAAGTTCAAGGCATATACTGCAGTCTAGAAACATGATTCCTGATGTGCTGTTGTTTCAGGCAGGGATATGCAAACAGCTGGTGAATGGGAATAAAACCATCCACTTTTAATTAAATCATGCCCCTTTCTTGGAATCTCTGTGGGCTGATATATTAAACATGCGTATCTGTTCTAATAACATGCCTTTGTGGAGGAGAGCAGCAGCTCCCAGCAGTCTGGAGTGGAGGCTGCTGCTAGCTGCTTTTCCCCTTTGCCTTTGTAACTTTGAGATCACTGTAAAGCTGAATGTATATCTACAGTGAATGGTAAAGCAGCCTTTTAATGTTCCCTTTTCTTCACATTCTTTTCATTGTTCTGTTTTCATTCCACATACTATCTTGTCTATCTTATTCTGAGAAAAAATGACTTTAGTTATACTTCTTCCAGAAGTAAGGACTACCCCTTAAATACTAGTTTTCAGGCTCAATCCCTAAATGCTTTCTTAATAAAGCAACACTTGCATCTACAACAAAATATGATATATTGGAAATGCAAAGAACATCTTTATTCAAATTTGAATCATTTCACATTTCCTATTTTGTTTTCCTAGAAGTTCCCTGCTGGAGCCCTGAAGTGTCCCACCTTTGGATTCCCTGCCACATCTACAATTCTTTCAGCTCATGGGGACTTTTTGTATGTAATCATACCCTCTCATTTAATCCACTCAAAGAGGCCACTTCCAAATTATACAGGACACTCTTTTCCCATAGAGGCTGAGTGTCCTGCATTCAAACCATTCTCAGAGGTTGTTGATCTGCGAAGCAGTAGAGTAAGGCAATGAATATTCTACTTGTTAGTTCTGAGATGTAGCAACACATCCATGGGCCAGTCCTGCCATTGTTTATAACTATAAGATAAGATTATGGATTTCTTTAAAGTGTTGGCCAGAGGTCAACTCTGTAGTTAGCCAGCTAGCAAACTGGTGAAGCAGTAAGATGCTTTCTAGGGCCATTACCTCCATACCTACTTAATTCTGGCACCGCTCTTTAAATGGACAACATGTGTGTTCTTTTGGGAATCCATAGTGGGGAAACCACCTCTGTTTAAATTACCTGTCCTCTGGATGTCACTGTTACACATAAATATATCTCAAATCCTATCTATGAACATTTGGCATTTCTCTACTAATTCAAGAAAGAAATGAGAACTCTGTTTCTAGTACCATCAATGAAATGATTACTGGCATTACACTGGCTGCTCATTACAGAACAAAGCTATTTGACTTGACACATGCTCACAGGCAGTTAAAAACACCAGTTGCTGATGTATGTACCCTGCTGTAAATGTTAGAAGTTTTATTGCTGGTGTGCATCAGGATAGCTTTTGTGAAAATATGTGCAGTATAATCGTTTTGTAAATTTCCATACAGACTGCAGGAAGGGGTAATTATTTCACACCAGGGATCAAAAATATTACAACATTTAACTTTTGGTAATCTGTCTATTGTACCAAAATTAGGGAAGCACCAAACATGTGTAATTTTTAGAAAGAAGGCAGAATGAAAATATGTCAGGAAAGTTTCAGTTCAGGATTTGTAGTATGTCTTAAACAGAAATAACAGGGCCTTATACCTGGCCTTGTCTGAATATTCTTCTCCTATCTCCTTACCCTGAATTTATTTACTCTTGGTTGCCCTGGGTCCAGACTTTTTTTTTTTTTTTTTAAATCAGATATAAAGGATGAAAGGTTAAGCAATTTCAGCCAGTGTGGAATATATATGACATGTTGTAAACTGAAGATGGTTGTTTGCCCTCTCTTACCTTAACCAACCCATATTAACGTCATATGAAGTGTAAGGCTTAAAACTAGAATCAATTAGGAAATTCATATAAAGGTTTAAAAAATCCAGGATAAGGGAGAAGACAGTTGACCTAGAAGTCCTTGAACCACCAATCCGTACGAAGCAATAGTAGTATTCTTTAATATACTTTTTTTCGGCTTCTAGCTGCACTTTGTTGTTTTAGTACAAATTCCTTTTCATTTCATAATATATACACATATGGAATATGCACGTATAAACTTAATCCTACTTCACAAATGGGCCTAAAAGCAGCTATTTCAGCATATAGCCCTTAACAATGCTCCCTTTCTAAAAGAACAATAATGAAGGTCCTCCTTACAATTAGTCTTAAACAATCTTTGTCATGCATGATTAACAATTTACATATTCATAACATAAATCTATCCTGACTGACTCTCCATTCTTAACTCCCACTGCTGTCCACGGCTATCAACCCCAGATTTTTATAAGCACTAAATTGAAGAGAAAATGAAAATCCTTTGTGAATAAAAATCCTTTGTGAAGGTTAAAGAAGAAGAAATCTCCCAACTGGTAAACTTCAATTTCTACACTTTGATAACTTAAAAACAACCCAATCATTTTTATAGCTAAATCAGAAACCTCTGAAGATACATTATATTGCGAGTTCATAAGAGAATTAAATGCTAACACAAAACCACAGTATTCTTAATAAGGATGTTATCTTTTTTTCTAGATATTGAAAATAATCTATGAACAATTCAGATATAATTTTGTGACAAATGCAGATATGCAGATTTGGTGGAGTTATTTGCTTTCTGTAAGTGTAGAAGTTACACTGAGTGCTCAGTGTCATTAGTCTGCAATAGAACCTGCCAAGTGTACCCTGCTTCTGCCAAGTATATCCACGCATTTTGGTCCCAGGTCATTTGGAAAGTATTTAAGCAGGTAGATATGGTAGGTATTACCCAGCAATATGGTTGGGAGACAAAACATTATTTCAATTAAAGAGAGAGAGAGCACTTGTAATGAACTCTGCCAAATGTTCAACGCTTTTGTTTTTTTTAGGAAAGAGATTTAAAACATTCCAAATTTAATTTTGGTCTCTTTGGTGACTTCACAGCAATTACGTGGAACAACCAGTAACTGAAATTTTGTTCCAAAATCATCACAATGATAAACAGCTACAAGTACAACAGCATCTTCTAATTCTTCTGTTATCTGAGAAGTTCTGATCACCTTATCAAGGCCTACATTCAGGAAACCACTTAACCACATGCTTAAGTCCATCCTTGTTCAAGACAGCACTTAAAATCCCAAGCATTTGATGAAAATTTAAATATGTTCTTAAGTGATGTCCTGAATTACCAGTAAACGTTTTCTTGAATTGGGAACTAAGAATTTCTCAAAATCAGGCTATTACTGAACTGAATTCCTAGCTGTTATGTGAATTTTTTTTGGAAAAGGAGTTATGTACTATTTACATATAGAGCTTACTTGTTCCCTAAGCACTTTATATCTACACAGTGGGTAGCTCGCCGCTATTAATACTGTGCAACTGGCATTTTGGAGAAGCGCCCTGAAGGTATATGTATTTTATGTTTCTTATTAACTACTTCCATAATTAAATATAGTCTCAATGATGTCTGTTGTCCCAGATCTAATTATGTGCATTTTATTGTCTTGGTATTCCAATAAAAAAGTTAACCATTTTTTTTAAAATGACTATGTTGAAAAGAATACTATGAAAGCTATTACACTCACTTTTATGCTAAGCAAGTTCTGAAACCTAACAGTTTTGCAACCTTATCTTTATATTGAAAGATAAAGTGTTTATCAGAGTGTGTCTTGTTGTAAAGACAAATATATTGGCAGTAAAGTTAAAAAGTGCTACTGCAAGTGTTTATTTAATTGTTTTTGGAGAGAAAACTGTCACTGTTAATGTACTGTAACATGTAATGACACTTCTGTGTGTTATAAAGGAAGAAAGTGCTTTTATTAGTTAAAAAGATGGAAATTGCCCAGGAGCTCATGCCTTTGTGAACGTTATATCTCTACACCCCCTCATGTTGTTTTGAGTTTTTATTAAATTTAATTTTCTTGCTTGCATGTTCCTTTACAAAATGTTGACAAAATAAGTCAATAAAGAGAGAGAGGGTAAAAAGAACAGTTCACATGGCTGATTAACTAACTGTTATGGCAACAATGGAAAAGCTTTAGAACATTAATTTCTAAAATGATCAGAAGAGATGCCTTTGCCTCACCCCCGTGGGTATAGATGGCTTAGTTTAATAAGAATGATAAGAAACACAAGTTTTGATTACTTTATATTTCACTGGGGAACTTTTGGAAGGGAGTCCCGCTACCCGTGGCATGTCAAATTCAAAGCCAAAATATGTGCTGTGTGGATGGCAGGTGCAATTAAAAAAATGATGTAGTTCTACCCAAGCACAAACAGTAGATACAATCTTTTTAAACTTATTGTACTGTGCAAATTCTTAAAAAGAACATGTATTCATTCATTTATTCATTATTCCATCCATTCACAAATCATGACAGATCAGCCATTCTGTTCAGCTACCGGAGGGGACAAAAAAACGTTGACATGCGGATGAGTAAGCATTTGCCCACAAACAATTGGCTTTGGCCCTAACTTGTGTCAAACAATTGGCCTAACTCCTGATTAGAAATTAATTAGATCAATGTCAGCAGACCACACATGGTTTCCTTGCATAGAATGACATGCCAAATCCATTAAGAATAAGCTACTTGATGATGATTCCAGTCTTCCATGCTTTGTCAGTTCAGCTGCATATCTCTCCAATGACAGTGGAATACATTGTGCAAGAACTTTAATGGAAAAAGAGTATGTTCTAAAATATAATACTCAAGTTCATTCAAAATCACATTCCTCTCAGATGTGTTGCTTTCACCGGCAAAGTTGTAAAATTCCAACTCTAGAGATGACTGCCAGAAATGAAATACAATTAAATAAGCAAGAAAGAAAATGTCATTTCTTTTCAGATTGGTTAGCTTTAATGAGAAAGAAAATTCTAAGTAGACATCACCATTTGCTGTATTGGTTTAATTGGGGAGAAATGTTTGCTCTAGATTTAATTTGTATTTCTGCTGCAGGTTTATCTCCACATAACAAGCAATTCTGTAACCATGAGGTAACGTTCCATGTAGCTCCTCAATACTTCACATAGACTGTTTTCCCAATTGAATACATTCTGCTCTGCAGAAAACACCAACATCTGGGCCAAATCCTGATGAATACCTGCTACTCCTATTCACTTCTATGGAAAGCACTTTTTAGGATGTTTATGGTTACTTGCCCTTTTATACATTGGAAGGCATGCTTTCATGGTTGGTTTTTACTTTTAGATTCTTCCTCTGAGCCAAGTTTCTGTAGCCCTTATCCAGCAGTTTCTAAAACAAAGCAAAATAAGTCTACTCAATGTCAAAGGTTGATTTTTAGGTTGTCTTTTTTCTTATGCCTTTCGGTCTACCAGTTTCCACAGTTTTTACTTTATTGAAGTGCTGTGGAATCCTTTGGGATGAAATGTGACAAGTGCTATATGAATGTAGTGTTATCATTAGCAGGTCTAGGTCAAACCTTAGTCGGGGCAGTAAAATTTGCTTTAGTTCAGTATCTCTTTGTTGAGTAAGGGCAGCTGTGAAGTGTTCCTCAGTCTTTTACTCTGGCTGCCAGGCTGTTAAGTGAATGCTAGGCCGCAGTTGCTCTCTTTGCTGCTCCTTTGGAGCTCCCTACTGGTGTGTGTATAGGAATTAGATGGTCTGAGGAACCAGAGCAATTGTCCCCATATAGACATCTCATTGAATATTTGTTCTGTTTTCATAATTCAGTATAATGTATAGAACAGGGGAGAACTAATGGTTGAAGCACAGAATGGTGAGTTAGATTTTGTTCTTAGCTCTGCTAAAGACTTCCTGTGTGACCTTTAGTTCTTTGTGTTGCACTTTCTGTAAAATGGGGATAATAATGCTTCCATACCTTGGCAGGTGGAGTTTGCAAGAATGAAGGAATATTTGTGGGTTGCTCTGTTATTCGGATGGCTAAGTTACTGTGGTGAAAAGGCTAGAATGCATTTATTTCACTCTGATTTTTATTTTTTCCTATATTTATTTATGCGTGTTTTTTCCAGTAGAAGAACCACTGCAGGTAGTATTATTATTACATAATTTTTTTCTTTGACCATAGCCAGCTGGCTATGAGTGTCTAACTGATCATAAAGTACTGGAAACAAAGGTACTGGCAAAGGTACCAGGTTTCCTGGTTGCATTTTTCAGAAAGAAACTGAACATTTCAAGCTGAAGTGAAAAATAACCAACTACAACTAAAATTATGCCTAGGGCAACATAAAGTAAGACTTTATTTATTTTAAACTTCTGTCTTCTCTGGCATCTGTGGAAAGGGATGTAGAAAATTCTAAAAATAAACTCTAGTTTTACAATGCTAGGCATGTGAGCAGAGTGACTATATTCATTTAGCTATCTGTCTAAGCACTTGTACTGCCTATACTAAAGGAGACTCTCCATTACTTTTTTGGTTTCGCTCTATAGCACACTGATGTCAAGTAGTCAGTTCATGAGAATGCTAAGTTCTCTCAATGTGAAATTTCTTTAATGGTGTAATATCAGAGGTTTTATTCTTCCCTTTCCCCATTCCATTTAACTGAGCCTGTTCCATTGAAGTAAATAGGAATTTTGCCACTGAGTTCAATTGGAAAACGGTCAAGTTCTTAATTGACTCATCTCTTCATTTGTAATGGTTTCTCTTTGTACTAATTTATTTTATTGATTTTTGGTTTTGTTTTCTTTACTCACACTCCCTCAATCCCCTATGTTCACATTTTTCCTCCTGTTGTTTCTCAATGTCAGCCCAAGTGTGTGATCTAGATAGCATGTGACATTCAGTTGCCCTACTGTACCTGTACTGTACTTTCAAAGTATAACTTCTTATCCACCAAGACCTTGAAAACACCCCCATGCAATGTCTTAAGTCCCGCAAGCCTTTCTGGGAACATTCATTTAGCCTCATGCAGTCAGGCTGTGATCAGAAGGAGGCTTGGAAAGCAGAGTGGGGTAAAGAAGATTTAAAAAATAATCACTTTGTGCCGGATCCCACGCAGAAGATTCCTGGGTTTGACCCTCCACGGTCATCTTGGCCAACTCTGATCCGAATCCGAACCAACCATGGTAGATGTGAACATCTAATGCACAAATGGAAAATCAAGGACTCCCTGGCATGTGAGTGATGTTCCCCAGACATCTAACATATCACTACCTACTGCCCAATTTATAAATATGAAGGAGGCATTACTGCAATAAATTCTGCTACTCCTGATGTAGCCATTTAGCTTGATCAACTTCAAGTGAAATTGTAGTTGCTGCTCTACACCAGCCATACGAAAGTGCCAAAGTTCACCAAAATAAATTAATTGAAAAGAGACTGTTTCTCCCTAGTTTATACCATGGGGAAGAGATAAAGTGATTTCTACTAAAACATTTGCCAACATTTACACGGTGATATCTAAGATATCACATTTCCCCACTTTACCTAGAATGAGTGATATCTGTAGCAACTTGAATAGTATCTATAGCAATGGTTGATTCAATGAGGAATTTTTAATGATTCTGCTGCATATTTTGTGGTAAATCATATGACTTATATGTACAGCATTTATGTGCGAGTGGTGCAAAATGTTTGCAATGAAATTGCTAGTTAGTCAAGATTCCCCCAGTTTCTGAACCTTGCCAGAAGTTCACCAAAAGGATTGTGAAGATTTTGAGTGAACTTGAGCCAATTTCTGAGTGAACTTGGACTGAGTTTTGGTTTTTGGTTGAATCCACACACTAGGTGCTGGTTTCTGTTGGTATTGATTGAAATCATATAAGTACCTAGACAGACATACCACTGGGGAAGTCTTAGCAGGAGTTAATCTTGCTGGCTGGTGTCTTCAAGTCATTTGAGTTCTGGGGTTTCTCTGATTGTGGAAAGCCCCAAATGGTGGAGGATTTTAATAGTATCATCAAAGAAAACCCAAGAGAGGAAGTGCCAAGTCTCAGACTCCCTTGACATATTATCATCTAGGACAGGATGTGGTGGTCGACAAGGAGAATGACTTGGGACCATCTGGGTGTTGGGAGGACTGAGGATCCTGTGAGGGGGAGCAAGGTCTTTTTTGGGGGTGGGCAGAAAAAATAGTTTGAATAAGTCTGTTTGGAGGTTGTTGAGGAATTTCAGTAGATGGAATAAAATGTGGGGTCAGAAAGAGAGAATAAGAGGCAAAGAAATGGGAGAGAGGAAAGGAAACCTCAAGAGTCAGAACTATTGATTCTTTTGATGTTCACTCATTGCCGTCAACATATTTATTTGAAAGCCGTATATTGACCCAGATAGCAAATAGTTCCTGTATGTCAGTGTGCTATAATGAAGCTCCATCTTTTTTAAAATTTTCATGGAGTTGCACTGCAGAAACAAAGGAATGAAACTGTCATTTTGTAACGGTGAGAAAAATAGCGAAAGACTTCTGTGCATGATATTAGATGATAGATTCATGAATGCTCTTTCTGGTAATGATACAGTTCTTTGTTCCAAAAACGTTTTATCTAAAGGTGTCAGAAACTTTTAACTCAAAACATTGAATTTACTCAAAATCAGCCTTGACTCCATGTTCATAAATCAGCACTTGAATTCTGTCATGCCTGCAACCTCTTTGTCAAAACTGGATAATGAACATGTTTGCTCCAGCTGCTGGCAATGAACATTCTGAGTTTGCGGTTCAATGACACATTTTGAGTTCAAACCCTGTTCCCCGGAAAAAGCCACATGAGGTAAGTTTTGCAGTTTCTCACCTGTCAGAATTGATTGAGAATTTTCCGATGGAATGCATTGCTGTTGGAAAATGCCGAATCATCAAAAGAGAAACATTGTGTGTAAATCTGTTAGTTTCAACAATAGTTCATTTAAAAAGAAAAAAATTCACAATGCATTTTGATAAAGTCAGTATGGAACATTCTAATTCAACCTTTTCAGGACAGAACATTTTGACATGCTGTGTCAAAATGACTGTTACAATTTTTAAAATTTTGTATTATATAAAATTAAAATAAAAAGTTGAAATAGAAACAAAATGTTTCAGTTGACTCATAATGATTTTTTTTTGAAGGGCGGGGTTGTTTTGCAGGAAATTTCTATCTTTTTTTTGCTTTGGTTCTGTTCTGGAATAGAAAAAAATCAAACTCATGGTATTCTCCATGAAACAAAAAAATCCTGTTTCTGCCCTGCTCTACTTTTTATGCAATTTAAAATTTATTTTTAACATCTAGGATGCTTATCACTGTAGTATATAATACCCAGTTCCCCATACCTCTGATATGCTGAACAAACTTTATGTAGTAAAGATGTCAACAGAAGCTGTTTTACTCAGGGTGAGAGATGGATTATTTTCTTGCTGAGCTATCTGATCCAGATGGAAAAAAAATCAGAAAATCCCCTGAAATCATTTCATCGTAGCCTTTTTAGCTGGCTGGCTGGCTTTGGCAGGCAGTGGCTCTGGTGGGCATGTTGTCAGTCTTAGTTCTGTTAGTTAGTGGAAACCGACTGCATTATTATTTAGCCTCATTAACTCTCATGAATTATAATTTTGCATAATGTTCCTTACTGTAGTTCCGGACTGTGTCAGTGGCGCCTCATTCTGCACCATCTAAACTCAGCCCCATTCACCCAGCCCCCCCAAGACCATCCTCCTGTTCCAACAACATGTAATGTTTTGAAGTACTTCCCATACAGCCATGATTCCTACATGCTTCTCCAATGACAGCTTGCTAATGACATACCACTTGGTATAGCTTGATTCAAAATGATCCCAGGCATCAGATCACATTTTACCTTTGTGACCTCTGGATCATTTTACCCCTCCTTTTGCAGTCCCATTGCCTGCTCCTCTGCACTTTTGCTTTCCTTCTCTACTGCCTCTTATCATCATTCTTCTTCATGCTTCCTCTTCCTCCTTCATGTGACGCTTCTTCTAGCCCTTCCTACTTTCCTCAACATTTGCTTTGTAAACGTGACTATTTTTACATTTTTTTTTATCCTCACTATCTCCTAAATAAAACTCACAGTGATATTGTCTAGTGTGGCTACTTCTCTGACTTCTGCCATACCAGTGAACCTGCATGGACCTAAATTTTGCCAGTTGGTTTGCAATGTGATTTAAGGCTGAGAAAACAGGTTCATTTGAATGTGAACCTAAGGCATTATGGATCTCTTTCTCCAAGTCCAAGGACAGTGTTTCTCAGGGTTGCCATAACAGCAGCTTAGAAATAGATCAAAGCAATGCACAAAATAATCAAAACATAAACATTGATTAGAAATTCTATCCTTTCATTGACTGGGAATTGATGGAATAGGATGTTTTATTTCCTTGTGAAAGGCACTTGCCAACATACATTCCCTGAGGTGCTCAGAATTCTACTATGTCTGTGCTTGACATTGCCTATGCAACTTGGAGCTTTGGGTGCCACTCAGAATAAAACAGGCTTTGTGTATGGAAATTCTTGCTGGTGTGTTAATTTTAAACCCACACATTTTGACGGGATGCAAAAGTTACTCACCGCCATTCCCCCAACCCAGATTTTAAAAGCCTACCGTTTCTCATCCATTCCTTTCATATGCACTCCTGACAGCAATAATGCACAATTTATCTATCACACAGTATTACTGTGAAAAGCTGATTTGCTGCAGATAGTAGAAATGCTGTGAGAAAGCAGCCTATGCAATCTTGCAATCATTCTTCGTTTCCTTTTAGTTTCCTGGTGCTTGAGCAAAAGTCCAATCACACTGTTTGGCAGTATGCCTTTTGTTTAAACAGAAGCCAGCTGCAACTGTATAGCATAGCATTCAAAAATGATATATTAGAGCAAGGTATGAATTTTTTATTTTTTTTTTATTTTACTATGTAGTGACCTGACTGTTACCAAAATCTCATGATTCTACTAAAACAAGTCAGCGTGATAATGAATATAGGTAGGAACATTTTTCAGTTTGTACAGCATACGCTATGTAGGGACAGTTTACTCATAATCTGGAATGAGAGGAATAAGGAAAATATGCTATCTACTATCATTCTTAGAGAAAGCATGGACATTACTGCTTTAATCCTGGAGGGGAAAAAGTGCAGCTACACTACCACAAAGACTTTGTTTTGAGACATATTCTTTGGGTGAAGGAAGTATAAATGGAAACAGAATGTTTTACCCCCTTTGTCATACCACTAAATTATGCAAGTCTGAGCTTTATAGATGGTACTGATGTAAACATAAAATAATAGGGCCTGAGGCCCCACGCAGGACTAAGGCTACATTGTGCTAGTTGCTGTATAAACAGATAGGAAAAGACAATCCCTTTCCTTAAATTCTGATATTTAATAAAGTCATTTGCAATTAGCATGTGAGATCTGCTTCCATCTTGCATGTATTTAAGTGATTATCTCTGATCTTGTATTCATTGTTAAATATGATGCTAAGTGTTATTGCAGTCATCTAGAGTATTTTTAACAAAAAAATCTAATTATATCATCATAGAACTTGATATCCACTTGTGGGGCATCAGCACTAACGTATTTTCTCCAATTTTAATTAACATTTTATTTTGTTAAATGATATTTTACTCTCTTGTTCTTCTGAGGATTTTCATCGTCTTTGCAAGGTTTTCTGTCTGTTATTGCACTTTCTTAATAAGTCAGACAAAATTGCTCCTGTGCAAATAATTGTCACATACATACACTGGAAAAGCAAACCTTTGTATTGTTTTCTCTGGCTTTTTTAGAGGGTGTAAATATGAAAGGTGCCTTTGGCTATACTTATTTCATGATTTTTTGGGCATTGTTTCTAGTGGTTGTGGCAATATATAATAATTGCTATGGTTTACTTTTCTATCATGTACATGTTTTTGTACATGATTGGCATCCTTTAAAAATGGTTCCTTTAAGAAATGTCATTGAATTGGATAGGTAGCTGCTTTGAAGATAAAAACATACATATTCTGTATGGAAATGTCTATAAATGTCATGTATTTCTTTGCATATCATACTATACATAGAAATCCTGCATTTTTTCAAGTCAGATTTAAGGAGCTGTCCTTAAGTCTTCAGTGTACTCGTATTTTAGACGTTTCCTTTCAAGGCAAAATCCATTGTGCTTGCACAGAGGCTGTGTAATTTAGATCTATATAGCTGGAGAGTAGAGGATTTGGAGATGTGCCATCTCACTCTCCAAACTAAGGCTGGGGAGTGGGACTGCTGCACTGCTCCCCTGTGGCTGCTTCTCTATCTTTAGGTTGGAATAGCACCTGCAGCCCTCTGCGCTAGTTGTTCTGAATATTGGTTTGCTGGCTCCACTTACACATAGATCCCACGGTTCTTTCCCTGTCCCACACCTTTGTGGCTTTATCTGCCTTCAGGGCTGGCCCAAGGTGTTTTGTCACCCAGTGCGGAAAACATTCCCCACCCCTATCCCTCAAAATGTGCAAGCAAAAAGAAAAAAAAAAAAGATGTGGTGCATAGGGTTGCCTGTCCTGATTGTCTGCCCCTAAGGTTGGCCCTGTAAGCCATGGGCCAGTAAGGACACTCCTTATATTATGTAGAATGTAGGGCGGCACCCCTGCATGTCCTTCCTGCTTGCACTTAGCCCACTCAATTCTTATGTGAGGCTTAAATGCTCTGGAAGGCTTTGTGCCGACCCTTTGCACCAGAGTGAAATTCAGTTTCATTTTCACTGTGTAACAGACTTTTGTATCTTTACTCACAGTCCCATGGATGCTAATTTTAATTAAGAGATTCTTTTGCTTTCAAAACAGTGGGCTCAGCTTAGCTGTATTAATTTAGAAAATAAAAGGATTGATTAAGAAAAGGCTACCATAGCCAGTGAAAGAAAAAGTGAAATAATTCTTCTTCTAGTAGTTTCCCTAGGGGTGCTCCATCTCAGGTGCACGTGACTCTCGAGCCCTTGATTGGAGGTTTTCCGTTAGCAGTGGCTGTTAAGCCAGTGCACGTGCTCTACACAACATTGTGTGACTCACCGAGGGAATATAGGGCTGTGTGGGCAAACCACCTCCATTTCCTTCTCTACCATCTGGGCCTGAGAGGGAGCTCTGGCATGTCAGGCTCGTGCATGCCTCACCATTTCACAGTTGTTCTGTAGTTAGTTTAGTGTTTCTAGTTAGCATTTGTTGTTGTTAGTATAGAATTCATTAGATAGTATTATCTCTCCCCCCCCCTTTCTTTCTGTGAGGCTTATTTGGCTTGGCAGGCATGCCTGGCTTACCAGGTTTCAAACACTGCCTCCCTTGTTGGGAGGCAATCTCAGTCAGCGACAGCCACTCTAAGTGTATCTGTTGCTTGGAAAAAATCCCATATCTCTCCCTTCCCCCATACATGTATCTCTGGACAGATCCAATTCCCTTTTGATCTTGGATAAGGTCTCCCCTAAAAAGGGGAAGACTTTAGAGGACACAGGGAAGGCTCTGAAAAAGAGGCACTTTGTCTCCCATCACAAAGAGCCGCTCTCAAAAGGGCCCAATCTCCCAGTAAGTCTACAGTTTTGGAGGCCTCAGCCTCTCAATTTGGTACCATGGAGGTAAAGGACTCTCCCTTTGATACCATTGGGGCCATGAGATCCTGGAGCACTGTGGAGAAGCATGGTTCCAGCAAGACAGAGAGGCCTAGGATATACATTCCTTTAGAATGGCACCATCTACATCAGATTTACCAATGGTGTCTCTACATTCAGCAAAATCAAAATGGCAGAGGCCTTCAGCCAGATCAATGGTACTGTCTGCCTCAACTTGTACTTCAGTACCAACCCACTTGGTACCACCATAATTTGGCTACTTCAGGGACTGATCAGCGTTAAACGAGTCAGAATCCCCCCGCCTGTGGGTACTGAATGATTCTCTGTACCGAGATCCTGGTCTCCAGATTACCACCGCTTCCCAGTACTACAGGATTCTCTGCACTTTTCTGCTGTCCCCCACCCTCTACCTTGGAGGACATTGAGGAGGATGAAGGAGACATTCAATTATTCTCCTCCTTATCAGTACAGGGTTCCCCTCCACATCATTTTAGAAACTCATACTTTTGACTAAGATCATTATCCATGTCAGGGATGGTGGAATCAGGCCTCTCCCGTATGGACCCCTCCAGCGACCATGCTGGTATTCTGGGGCAGGGTATTGGCAGTAATTTGCAAGACCTCTGGCTCCATTGCACTGGGAAAGCAGGGTTTCACAGTCTGCTCCACCAACCCCCCAGCAAGAGGAGACCTTTGAAGAAAAAGAGGCTGGGGTGGAAAAAAAAGAGGCCACCCCCAAGCTCTCATTTTATTTTCACTTCCAGATGGGGCAGTCATGCCTCCACTGCCAACGATTTTTGCCAGTTCCAGGACCTTGTGAAGAGTGTGGCTGATGCCCTCCAGATACCTCATGAGGAGGTTAAAGACTCAGAACACAAGCTCCTGGACATTCTGCAGTTGGCAACACCCACCAGGGCTGCACTAGCCATTAATGAAGTGCTCCTGGATCCAGCAATAACTGTGGCAAACTCCTGCCACCATCACACCAACATTTCTCCTTTCCTGGATGAAGGACCTATATTCCATGCATTCCCTTCCACACCACTAATTTTAAGAGTGATGAAAAAGATCAGACAGGACAAGGCCAAGGTTATCCTTATAGTACTGACCTGGCTGAGGCAAGCTTGGTAATATGAGGCAAACCTACAACCAGACCAGGGATGCTCACTGAGCTGCCATGACTCACCCCTCCATCAGAGCCTGCAGTGACTTAGACCCTGAGGCATGCTGCAGCAGCCTTGAACAGGCCTGGATCAGATGACCCCCAGGCACAGGTATTTCACTGGACCAGCTAGAACTGCAAGTCTGTCTGTGCAACAGCACTACTAGGCTAGGAACCCTGTTGCCACCTTACAGTGTTACAGACTCCCTAGGCTTCTAGCCTGCTCTTAATCTGTTCCCGGACCTGACCCCAGGCTTGCCTGAGACTAGTTCCAGCCTGTGTCAGACTAGCTCCAGCCTCCTTCAACATTGTCTGTACCCTTCCCTGAGCCTGCTCCAGCCCTGTTCATGACCTGCCCCAGCCTGCTTTCGGACTCTGACTACGATCCTGATTTGGCTTGTCCATGGACTCTGATCCCGATTCTGACCCACAGTCATCCACAGACCCCAGTTTCAATTCTTCCCTTGGCCTGGTCCTGACTCTGTCTAGCTTCCATCACTATTCCAAACACCAAGTCTGACCACCTAGAACCCAGAGCCTGGCAGGTATCCTTGCCTGCTTCACCTAGGTCTCCAACCAGCATTCAAGCTTCTGACCATCCCTCATCTCCTCTCCCACAATGCAGGTCATGTGTTTCACCCAAACCTAGACCCCAAGCATGACTTCAAGAGGACTCCTCTGCCTCCAGGTATGGCTCCTAGATGATTCATGGGATTAGAATCAACCTGCTGAACAGGAGTACAATGGATATTACTAAACAGCAGGAGGGAGTCAACTGAAATTACACCTCTACCCTGATATAACGCGACCTGATATAACACCAATTAGAATATAACGCGGTAAAGCAGTGCTCTGGGAGGGTGGGATTGCACACTCCGGTGGATCAAAGCAAGTTCGATATAACACGGTTTCACCTATAACGCGGCAAGATTTTTTGGCTCCTGAGGACAGTGTTATATCGGGGTAGAGGTGTACTTACCTTCAGAAATGGAAACGGTTAAACTACTGGTGTCCATTTCGCTGCATTGTGCTTGACTATTCTCCGCTCTCAGCCATCTTGGATTACCTTCTGATCTTAAAAAATATATATATATCAGGGTTAGCTCCATTAAAAGTGATATCAGCATTTCATTCCCACTAGCAGGGTTTTCTATATTTGCTCTCCCTGTGTCCTCCAGACTTAAGGGTTTGGGGAACCTTTATCCCTGGGTTAAGGATCCTACTCTGACTTGGGATTTCAACCTGTACTTAGTCCCATAAACTCTCTGTCTTTTTGAACCTATTGCAACCTGCTCCTTGCTATCTTGTCAGCCTGCAAGGTTGGGGAGACTGGGGCCTTGATGACATTTATGGTATTTTTCAAGGACAAGATTTCCTTATGACCAAACCCAAAATTCTTACCTAAGGCACTGTTGGATTTCCATCTGAGGCAGTCTATTCATTTACTGGTATTTCCCTCTAAACCACATAAATCTCAGAGTGATATCGTGCTAGATGTGAGACAGGCATTAGTCTTTTATCTGGATAGACCCAAGCAATTTTAGAAATCACCTAGACAGTTTGTCTGCATTGCAGAAAAGTCCAAGGGATCCACGATTTCTTCACAGAGAGTTCTGAGTGGATCATTGGATGTATTATTGCTTGCTATGATGATGCAGCTGCTGCTTTACCACACCAAATGATAAGAGCGAACTCTACCAGATTACGGGCAACTTCCACAGCTTTACTCAAAAACCATTCCAGTATCTGAAATATGCAGAGTTCTACATGGGCCTCAGTGCATACTTTTTCTAAATACTATGCCTTGGTCCATGCCATCAGATCTGATGTGGCACTTGGATCGGCTGTACTGTCTTTAATCTTGGACTTGACTCTAAAGCTCTGGGGAAACTGCTCATCAGGAATTGGAGCAGTAATGCAGTATTTGGAGCACCCATAGGGACACTGCTTGCTGAGTAACTTCTTATTCTTATTCTACAGTAACTGTAGTTCTTTGAGATGTGTATCCCTATGGGTGCTCCACTACCAGCCCTGTTTCTCCTCTTCTTCAGACTGTTCTTTGTTGGACATTCAGATAGAGAAGGATCTAAGGGTAGTTTGCCTGCATGGCCCTATATATCCTCAGTGAGTGGCATGAGGTTGTATAGAGCGCATGCACTGGGTGAACAGACACCACTAATGGAAAAGCCTCTGATCAAGGACTCGTGAGGCACATGTGTACCTGAAGTGAAGCATCCATAGGGACACTTATCTTGATGAACCCGTTACTGCACAAGATGAGTAACCTCTTCTTTTATATTTGCATTAATACAGAATTGGTTTATTGAGGTCAACCCTGCAAATTGCTGAGCACTCTAGCCCCAATCCAGGAAATCACATAAACATTTTCTTAATTTGAAGCATGTGAGCAGTTCCATTGCATTTACCTGGAAGGATTGAGTCCATCTATTATATAGGGACAGATCTAAAGCCCACTGAAATCAAGGAAAGTGTCAATATATTTCAAATATTGGGGTCAAATAATTATTTACAATAATTAGATTACAATAATTAATAATCTATCCTGAATGATTGTAAATGAAATTTACAGATAGTTGAACAAATAATCATCACCTGTGCATTTATGGTTTTTTCCCTAATACAGAACACTTAACATTAACAACAATAGTATCTTGACAGACATCTTCATGGGTCTGAAATAAGCCTTGGAGGTCTCTTTCAGCAGATTTTTTGAGTGTCCCTTGAAATAAACGGCACGTGGGCTTTGGCTTTCAGGTTACTCTTTTGGAGGTGAGGGACGAAGACAGAGAAAGAATCAGACTCAGAAGACCTTGGGCAAGTCACTTCTCCCCTCTGGGTCTCAGTTTCTTCACCCTTTCTTTGTCTAATTTTCTTCTTTGTGAAGTGCTTTGAGATCTCCTGATGAAATGTGCTAAGTATTCTTAATTATGGTTAAATCCTTGTCTTAAACTTGGCAGTCTAGATTGCCTAACTGCCATTTGTATATTTGAAAATCTCCCCAGAATGTGAAACTAGTCCAAAGCTGAGTGTATACTAAATTTCAGCTTTGAAGAATTGAAATGATTGACTCCCTGACAACTGAACTGAGAGATTCTAGTGTGATGGGTTATAGATAGTTTTATATGATTCAAATAGGAAGAACAGAAAAATTAGTTCATTTTAAAGAAAACAACAAAATTACAGCTACCTGTCCATAATATTAATGATTCTACAGTGAATCTCACAGAGCCAGAGACAAATTTTAATTTGTGTTCATGCGTCCGCCACCTGATTCTTCAACACATTTATCACCTTCACAATAAAGCTTTATAATTAATTGTCTGCCTAATTACAACTCTCAAGTGCCACATGCAACTTATCAATGGAACAGTATAGGGGAAGTAGCAGTATGTTGTGCTTTTGTGGAATGGCTCTGATTATACCTGGATACTATCTTTTGCAGTTATATTGACTTACATTTTCTAGGCCTGATTTCTGCAGTCCTTCCTTATATAAAAACTCCACTGAATAACTGAAAACTGAAGGATCAGTTCTGCAAGTGTTTCATATGCAAATTCTCATAGATAAATGATAGAAAAGGATTCAAGAAAATATTTTGTTATATCCATGAAATCTGTTTTTTTTTTTAAATGCATCTGATGTCACAGGGGGAAAAAAAGAGAGAACAGTTTGGCCTAAATTTTCATATGTAACTAGAGATTTTTAGGTGTCTCAGTTTTTGGCTGTTTAATTTGAGAGTCATGAAAAAGTCCTGATTTCCAGAAGGAAAGTGCTCAGTACATTCTGAAGAATTAAGCTTGGTACACAAATGGAGGCACCCAAATTCACTAGTCAATTTTGAAAATTTAGGCCATCATCACCGTTTGTGTCAATATTACTATTGCTTTCAGGAATCTCTGGCGTCTCTAACACAGTGGGTAGAAAACGAAACTCAGCTATATTAACCAAATTTCAGAGTGGTAGCCATGTTAGTCTGTATCAGCAAAAACAACAAGGAATACTTGTGGCACCTTAGAGACTAACAAATTTATTTGAGTATAAGCTTTCGTGGGCTAAAACCCACTTCATCAGATGCATGGAGTGGAAAATACAGTAGGAAGATGTATATACAGAGTACATGAAAAGCTGGCGGTTGCCTTACCAATTCTAATGAAACAACGAAACAATTCAATTCAATTGTTTCGTTAGAATTGGTAAGGCAACCGCCAGCTTTTCATGTACTCTGTATATACATCTTCCTACTGTATTTTCCACTCCATGCATCTGATGAAGTGGGTTTTAGCCCACGAAAGCTTATACTCAAATAAATTTGTTAGTCTCTAAGGTGCCACAAGTATTCCTTGTTGTTTTTG